>NC_038252.2:6949921-7151774 GCF_000004515.6 Glycine max | reverse complement strand
TCTCCCTCTCATTCCGACAACCACCTCGCCGACGACGAAGAGCACGATCGACACTCATCCAATGAGAGAGGAATCGTCGTCGACGAGGTGGTTGTTGGGAATGAGAGGGGAGGAATCGTCGCCGCCGGCACCAGTGTCTCGCTTCATTGGAGAATTGGAGGCTCGACTGCCTAGGGAGCAAGACACGCTCAGTGAAATCAAGGAGGCCAAGCTCGCCGGAGACACGCCGCAGCCGATCTCCATCGACGCCGAGATCAGTGGCTACCTCTTTGACTTCCTCTTCGCGACGCAGGACGCATCCACTTCGTCGCTTGTGTGGGCGGTGGTGTTGCTCGAATTGCACCCAGAGCTGCTCGCGAAGATGAGGGAGATGACACTCAGACGGTGGCACGTGAGGTGGTGAGGTCATTGGAGTGAAGCTCGTGGTCCACATCCACCCATGTCGTCCTCTGCCAAAGAGAGAAAATGACAAAAAGAAAGGGAAATACAAGGCAACAATGAGAGAGGAAAATGAAGGGTCAATGAAAAATGAAGGGTCAACAGTGTATCCGAGAAGATAAGATAAAAGAGATAAAAAAATATAACAATTCAAAGACGGATTTTCAAAATAACCGTCCTTGAACTTCCAATCTAAAGATTCTATGCCGTTTTCTGTGGACCGTCCTTGTTAGCACGTCGTAGTATATAACTTTTGTAGTAGTGTCAACATTCAATTACCTAACTTCGTATAATGTTATATGGAATTTTCATTGTATTATTTCATTCCAGCACTGGTGACCTACTTTTGACTAAATAATAGAAGAATTAGTATATATGTGTCCGAACATATTGATCCTAACCACAGAAGGTTGCAAACACATTCACAAAATTAAAATTAAAGACAAAGGTACAGAACACAAAAGCCATTATTAATTAGAATTTAGAACGAGATAATAAAGGCCCCAGAAAACCCACCAAAAGGATAGTGAATCTCAATCTTTACTTTTAATTTATTTATTTTTTGTATTTATATGAATGCATATCTTAATATCAGGAAGCTAGCTAGTATATATAGAAAGATGAAGATATATGCATTCATTTGTTAAAGTAATTAATAATGCTACGTACCTCCATATATATAATTAGTATAGTTTCTGCTACCAATGAATTGAACCTATCACTTATAAGTTATTAAACTTGATTAGCAAATGGGGTGGTGAATTGCAATCCACAAGTTCGTATATATAACTGCACAAGAATGAATGGTTGAAGGGAATTATTAACACAAAGGTGTTATATATATAGTTTAGGCTATAGAGCAGAAGAATGAATAGGGTTATTAATGTGATCCAGAAGACTGAGCAATAACTAGAATATTATTATTCGCATGGCTCAGCGCGAGAGAAGGGGGTGAAGAAAATGCCCCGTTTTATCCGCATCATGCATATTTACTTGTCTAAAGGTTCAATGTATTATGTACCCTTATGATCACATGTCATTGAACAGAACAATCCCTTTGGTGTGGGAATATATATCCTCCATCCCTAGGCACCAGTACCAGTACCACTTATGCTTGATACTCATCATAATCATAATGTTCTAATGAAGAGAGGACATGGAAATGCAATCACGGAAACATCACAAATAATAATAATATTTTAATGTCTATGGATAGTTTAAAACAGTTTTATATTATTATTTAATCATAAATCATCTTTAAATTATTTTAAAATAATTATTTAAAAGTTAATAAATTTATCATATATAATGAATTATAATTATATATAACTGCATAAAACTTTCCCCTATCAGTGTATATCTCATTTTCTCTAATAATAATATATATTCTTTCTTCATGTAACAAATACAATAATCAATCAAAATGCATAAACCATAAAGTCAACAAATTAACAGTTTCCAGTCCTCTTCCTATGACCATCATCACATATGTTGGAGGGAGAATTATACGCTGAAAAAAATGCCATAGCCCTCTCCCATTTGCTCACATTAATAAGGCTTTTTTTAACTTATGATGAATTGAAAAAGTGAAGCACACCGGGATAAGAGGTAATCTGTCTTCTCTTTTTGGCGATTTGAACTGCGTGCTATTATTACACAGCTATTATAAATAGATAATTGAACATCAAAAGTAACGCGTTACGTATGTTTGTGAAGATAGCTTGGTGTTTTGCAAAGGCCGTTCTCAGATCATGGCCTTCTCAACTCTCAAGTCCTTATGCACCGAGTAATATATATTACTCCATAATATCTAAGTGATAGTACATAGAAAGAGGAAGTTCATGCGAAAAGGTAGGTTCCAACTAGTTTTTTTTATTATTATTATATATAGAAGATCCAAATGAATAGTTTTTTTTGTTTTTGTTTTCTACAGTATTAATCTTCTTCGAAATTAAGCATGTTTGAAATATGGTCGGAAAATAAAAATGAATATTTTTCAAACGAAAATTTAATTAAATTTGATTTATCATATTATAAAGGGGTTAATTTCTTCTGTTAGACCCTACCCAGTTGGTATCAAAATACTTGACTAATTTTAGTAAAAAAAAAATAGACCAATAATATGATTTTGTTTAGCTACCAATTTCTTACAATTTATAATGATAGTCAGTTTGGAGTGCTATACGTGGGGGCCACTTCGAATATCTTTATTAGTTAGGTTTCTTATCAAAAAGAAAAGGGAAAAAATATAGTGGGAATTTGGTGGTCTCAAAGATGAGCATATATATAATTAATATATGTGTTGCAAAGTAATTCGGAATTCGGAAATAGTAAAACATTTTAATCGTTTATTTCTTTTTTCTATTTGGATGTTACAGGGTAAATTTTATGTTGTCTTGATTCGAGCATATTGTTTTTATAGTATTTGTATGGAGATTGATCCAATATTTGTAAGAATGACTTATTATTATTGTTAGAGCTTAAGGAGTAGTACGTGTAACACAATATTATATATAAGTATGTTATATGTTTGTGACATGAGAAAATCATTTATTAATATGAACAAATACAATTTCCCTTCCTACGAGAAATCACCAGACAATTGAGTTTTGTTATGAAACGAAATTTTCATTTATGAGACTGCTAATTAGAGACGTACAAGTTCAGTTACATTTATAACAAGAGACACTTCATTTTATGAAATATGAAGGGCACCCTCACAATTACTACACACAATATTTATTCACATCCCCCCCGACCCACCACACTATGACTATACCACCCCTTCATCTCAAATACTATACAATAATTAAGAAACCCTAAAGGGATATATTTATAACTCCTTAACTAATAGTAGGATAAATTTCATTTCATACTTAACAAGGTTGAAATTAAAATCACATATATACTATATTATATATTGTCACCTCTGTGATAACCATCTCCAAGTGTATCATTGTTCCAAGGAGAAGGGTAATAGTAACCAGAAGATTGACCAAGAGAAGAACCACCCCCTTCACCAATAATCCTTCTACCATCTTGAGTAGTAGTTGGCATTTCATTGCAAGTATAACGAATCAAATCAGCACTTGTGGCATCAAGTTCCTTCTGGAGCCTAATCACTTGCCTTTGGAGCACTGAGATTGCCCCAACACACCCATAAACTGGATCCTTTATCCTTGCCTCGGCTTCATAGGCCAGAGAATTCACTGCATCCTCTCTCTGATGAGGCTGCACCTCATTCAGAAGCTTGCTCACGTTGCTTGCACCGAATATCTTGTGCACATTGGCGAATTTCTGAGGCTCTTCTGGTGGGAAATATGGCGCGAAAATGCAATCCGGCATGCATTTCCTTCTCAGGAACTTGCAGGCAGCACAGGGAGAGTTAGAGTAGCTAGATGAGGCCATGATCTTCACTGCAGTAATGCCAATTAAGAATCAAACACGTACAACTAAAATAAGTATTTTTTTTCAATAAATATTTAAATAAATTGACGCGATACTCTCAGAAACGTTGGAATAAGTACTTATGATTGATTATAGTCTTTAATTTTTATAGCAGCAACTAGGAAATAATTCATTGGATCGAGAGTTAGAGTAGCTAGATGAGGCCATGATCTTCACTGCACTTATACCAATTAAGAATCAAACACGTACAATAAAATCAAAAGTGGCCTCTTTTATTAAAATAAATATTTTTTTTTCAACAAATAAGTTTAAACAAATTGGTGAGATACTCTCAGATATTGGAATAAGTACTTATGATTGATTATAGTCTTTAATTTTTGTATCAGCAACAAGGAAATAATTCATTGAAGAGAGTACGAAAGTTACTTTAATTAGTTCATGAGTACAAAATGTTTAAGCTAACATGTAAATCAAGATACAGTACAATATAATTGATTACGTTCTGAATATTGTAAAAAAGAGAATCCTGTAGATATTATGCACCTCATGAATATAAGTTTAAATTGGAAGTAAATAAAACTATGAAGAAAAAACACCAAAAGACCAGTATATCCATTTCTTGAGAATGGTTTAAAGCTAAGCGGGCTTAATTAATTGTATAGTGGTCATATGGAATCTGAATTTAATCTCCAGACTAGGATGAACATTTATAAAAACTAGGGTTAGGGAGACTTTAGTTGCCTAAAACACATCCTGCTACTTCCTTTTTTGGTAACAACATTTTCTACCACTGTTCAAACTTCTCTAACTTTTTTATCCCTAAGCCGTCTTTATGTTGAATCAAAGTCCACTATTGAACGAGTGGATCGGGAAAATAAAGAAAAGAAGAGCTCCTATTTATAGATTTTTCTGACTATACTACCCAGAACCCTTTTTTTTCTCAATTTTATTTTCCTGACACAGAAGGATGGGGGAGAAAATAAAGCAAAATATATAAATATAGCATATGTTTCTACATGTGAAACGACAGTATTATTAATTGTGGTATATGCTTGATTTCTTGATCATCTCAGACTAATAAATTTCTTCCCTGAATTTCTCTCCCTGTCTCTCATCTCTCCTTAGGTCTAGCCTTCTGTGATTTTCAGTTGGAGGGGGCTAAAAGAAAAGGTGCACACCTACCAGGAATCTTTTTGAGTTTATTGGTGGATATGACATGTGGAAAATTTTTCTCAATTTTCAACTCTTTCAGTAGCACGATACATCATTCACACCCAGAATTTCATTCCAAAAACAACCAAAACCCTGGATCAAGCCTTATGAACATAAATTTATTAGGCAAACAAACATGCAAACACTACCAATCAAAAAGAAGAAAAAGAAACACATAATTGTGGGAAAAAAAAACTCACTATACCTTGTACAGCTAGCTAGGTTTAATTGAACAAACGATATTGTAATTTAGATCAATACCTTTTATTTTATTTTTTCCTCTCTTGCAGAAGGGTCTTTCAAGATCTATTCTTTAATAATGGTGGTGAAAAAGAAGTCTACAAGCACCGGGATAGAAGTCTTGGGAATTCACTATTGGATGTGAGAGTTCAGAGAGAAAACGGAAAACCCTAGTTACTTGCAGGACAAGTTGAGAAAAACCCGCAAATACAATGACAACTAGATAAGCAACAACAAAGAGTAGTATAGGAGGAAAAAGAGCATTTTCCAGTGAGAGAGTGGAAAAGAAAGCGAAAGACAAGTGCAATAAATGGGGCTACAAGTGAAAAGGATTGACTATGACACAACCTTTACAATAATATACCCAACACTGTAGCCAAGGTTAACTGTAATAATCTGTCCCGCTAACAAGTCTATAAATTCTTGGATATCATATATAGCTATGTATTTAGAACCAGTTTATTTGTGGCAGTTGAATGCAAACCAGATTCTCCCTCTCCTTAAGCAACGGTTTATGTTTTGATCACCGCATTAATTTAAGTAGTTCCTCATATATATTTATTTGCCATTAAAGTTGAGGAATCGGAGAGAAAGTGAGCCACCGTATAAAAGAAAAGAGTAGTAGCAGGATTTGTTACGCAGGTGTAATATACAATAGAAGGTTAGTTTTATTTTGATCTCTTCAATATTCTACTTTGTTGTTTTTGGTTGTATTTTAAATAAAGCATAAAAAACGCATATCTTACCTTACTTTTCATTCTAGTATGTCTGTTAAATATTAATTTAACTCGGCTTTTGTATTCCCTTAATTAATATTGAAAAATGAATAGTTTGTTTCTCCATACATCCTTTAAAAAAATATAATTAAGAAGCATATATATATAAATTGTGTGCCTTATGAGTTATGACCAATAATATGCCACATATATTGTTCAAATTAAGGATTATCATGACCAAAAGTTGTTATAATAAAGAAGCCTAAACCTAAACAAAATAAAACTATAAATAGTACATCTTAGAAACTAAAATCTTAAAAAAAAGAATATTAGGTTAAAAATAATTTTTTTAAATATAAAAACTAAACTTAATTATATTTAAATCTTAATATATATATATATATATAATAATGTATATATGGGTATATACGTAAAATCCATCTTATTCATATAAAATTCAAAGTCATAAAACTCAGGCGTACACATTAGTACGTAATTGAGAAAATTGACAAAGCTTTTACTTAAAAGTGTAACATAGTACGAGGGAGTGAATTAAAATCGCATGTCTCTTTTCTAATTCTTTTAAATTAGAAATATAATTTCGGAAAAAAAGTATTTTTTTCCCTCCTTTACAGGAGAATGTTTTTATTGTAATTGTTAATTCTTTGTTGATGTATTGTTTTTAATTAAAAACGAAAAAAATGGCTAAATTATTGGTATAAATTGTATGTGAGGTTTTGGATGCCATCAATATCAAATGGAGGTGTCAAATCAATGCATATGAAATACTCGAAAAACTCATTTAGTTAAATATTTAGAAATACACAGAAACCCATTTCATTTAGTAGTAGATGTCGCATTAAAAATGACCTTACAATAGTAATTATTAAATATCATGGCAAAAGATTAGAAGAAAATAAAATTACTCATAATTTTCATTTCTTACAAGATTATTTGGTTACTTTCTTCGTGATTAAAAATGTTTGCATACATTGGGGCCTAGCCCCTTTTGTTCACAAAAAAAAAAAGTTTGGATACCAACTTTTACTTTATCAAGACTTTGTCAATTGTTTATCGAACTCTTCCTTTTTATTACTTTCTTATGATTTTTTTTAATGAATTAAGCATAAAGCTTTTAATGAAGTGCATTTACAATTTATTTAACCTATGAGGTAGTGTTATATTACAGATTTAACTTCCTAAATTGCATGAAATAATGTTTAAAATATGAAATTGAAGGTATATTTACCACTAATTTTAAGGAAATTAAGTTTGTAAGATATTTTAATTTAGACTAATGATAAATATATCGCTGTTTTTATTTTATATATATCGATTCCTTGTTTTAGAAGGGTCACACACACATATATATATATATATATTAAATGCAATTATTTTTTGTCTTAACAATTATTGCTCAAATTTAGGCCAATGAAAGGTTTGTAAGAAAAATAATTCCAAAAATAGCATACTTTTATATGAATTTACAACACCGATTAAAGTTACTTGTTGAAGACAATTGTATGTACATAATTGTTTGCATTGTACGGATCCTTGAAATGGAAAATTAAGGGGGAGTTTGGTTTGATTTTTTTTTGTTTTCATTTTCAGTGAAAACAAAAAATAGTGATAAAAATGTGTTTGGTTGGATTTTTGAAAACATTTTCAATGAAAATAAAAACAGGATACAATCAGAAAATAAAAATAATAAAATTTCGTTTTCAGTTCAAAACAAAAACTTCATTTTGAGTAAAATGAAAATGCGATGACAAGGAATGTAATTTTAAGCAAATCTAAAAATATAAAAAAGACAAAAAGTTAATATATCATAAATTTTTAGTATTTTTATTTCCTAGAAACAGAAAACAAGAAGTCAAACCAAATTTGTTTTCAGAATTCTAATCTTTTGAAAATGAAAATAGTTTTCAGAAAATGAAAATGCAAATCAAATACACCCTAAATTTTTCTTCACCTAATCACATGATCTAGATATTAGGGTTTTCAATGGACGAAACCCTAAAGAGCAATTGAAATATTATGATGGCAAAGGAAATCTAGCTAATCAGGTTATTTATTAATCCTACACACCTCCCATTATGAGTTTAATAGCTAGATCCATGTTGTCTCCTACACTAACTAGTATTAATTGTCTAAAGCTCATTATCATTAATTATATTATTAGTAGACTTAAATATCATCAAATGAATCATCATATTATCCCTTTTTTATAAAATAAAATATATTAATTAATTATAGGCCACAAGAATTTATAGAAAAATTCTAGGTTAAATTAATTTTTTAATCCTCTAATTTATTTTTTATACTTAATTTGGTCCTTTGATTTTTTTTTTTTTAAATTTAGTCCTCTAAATTTTTAAATCGATTCAATTTAGACTTTTCATCTAAATTGTAAGAAATCGCATTTTGTGGTAATTCAAAACTGTCACTAAGTGATTTTAAATCATCACAAAATGCACATTTCTCAGAAAAATAAATCGATTTTAAAAATTAGAGGACCAAAATGAATAAAAAAATTGAGGACTAAACTAAACCTAAATAATAAATTAGATGACTAAAAAATAATTTAACCAAAATTCTATCATATTTGACTTTGCAATCATTCTTTTAAGCAAATTCATTAAATAAAGTACAAGAAATACTCTAACATATTTATATTAAACCTTCAACATGAATGGTACAAAGAAGCACAACTTAGATATAAGAAGACAACTCTTCCTTTGGACAACATCCTAAAAACTAGCTGGCTAACACACACACACCTGCACACACACACGGATTGCATAGGCCCATACAGGGGTCAAACTTGTGATCTTTGCACTATTAGTACAACGCTCTAACTAACAGAACTAAATAATAAATGAATTATATTAAAAAATAATTAATGTCACTATATGTAACACTAAAAATAATTTTTTTACATAGTTAATTTTGTAATAATTAATTTTGATCTAATAATGTATTTTTTTACATAATTTTTTTATTAAAAATATGATTTTTATTTAAACATATCATTTTTATTTAAAATTTATATATATAAAAAAATACATTATTAAATTAAAATTAATTGTTAACAAATTTATTATGTAAATTTATATGTGTTTTAAATTTACATTAGAAATTTTGGTATTACATATAACGACGTTAATTATTTGTTAACATAATTGACCTATTAACTCGGTAAATATTATGCTACTAATGGGAAGATCACATATTTGATACCTCTAGAAACTGAGAGATGAAGAAATAAAGTCTCTATAATAAATCAAAGCCAAATTAGAAAAAACTATAAAAAAATTTCAGATTATATTATTTGAGAAAATATATTGTACTTTTATTTTTTATTTCTATTTTAATTATAAAACAGAAAATAATTAAAATATATCTATAGTGTAAATGTTTTTTGCACTGTCATTGTCCAATCATAAGTTTGGTAGTTTAATTATAATAAATTATAATTTAAAAGATTTATGTATTAAATATTTTTTAATTTATAAATTTTGATCATTTTAAAAAAATAATAACTATTGACTAATGATACATAGAAAATAATGTTAATATAATTAACTAAATTAAGCAAGTTGATTGGTAATTTATTATCTTGTCTATAAATAAAGGGTCATGAATTTTATTTTTATTAAGACACTTTTTATTTTTAAGTTTATTTAATATTTTTTCAGATAAGAATTATGTCAATAGTCTACATAAGTTTTGCGTCAGCATCAATATGACACATCATAATCATTGCTTGATTATTCTGAAAAATAAAAGGATTAAATGTCTTGATTTAGAAATAGGGTAACCAAAATTGTAATTTAATATTGTCTTTATTAATAGTTATAGATGATAATTATTTTAAAAAGTATTTGTAGAGTGATTTATAATTAATTGATAGTAGAGAAAATAAACTTTTATAAAAATGCCACGTTGTTTTTAACTTATTTATGGTTCTTTTTAAAGTTTGGACATAAAATAGTAAAAATATTTTTTTTTTCATTTTGCAGTTTATAGTTTTCAATATAAGCTTTTAAAAAAATAGAATATAAAGTAAAAATAAGGGTAAGTAGCCACTTTTGTCCTTGAATGTGTAATTCGTTGATAAATATGTCTCTGAAAGATGAAAATACAAAATTTAGTTCACAATAATGTAAAAAGTACGATAAATATATCCGGCTGTTAATAAAAATGAATTGTCACTGAAATGATTGTTAATGTGATCATTTCTAATTGTCAACATAGGGGCATATTTGTCATATAGTATTTTCTTGACTTTTCGTCTTCTCACTTCATTGACAAATACGTCCATGACAGATAAAAATACAAAATTTAGTTTCCGAAAGTATAAAAAGTGCAACAAATATATCCAGACGTTAACTTTTGTTCATCACCGTTAATAAAATAGTCAAGATTCGAAGAAGTGAAATATAAGATATATTTATCTTTTATTTATAGTAGATTGTGACTAATTATTATAATTTGAAAAAATTTGTAATAATTAGTGCATTGTTACAATGTTTATTTTGATAAACTGATACAATATTTATTTTGGATATTTTTTATTGTGATAGACAAATTATGGTTAATAATTAATATTATCATTATATATTATTATGTTTGTTTTAAATTATGTTTGTCAATATATTTTTTTAAGTGATTAATGTAATGTTATGTTAGTAAGGATAAAAAAAATGGCAAAATTTTGTCTTAAAATTATATTTTACCCTTCAATGAAATGAAATTTTGGGTCTAACAAATTGGTTCAATAGAAACATACTAATATTTAGGTTCAATAAAAAATGACTGACATTTTCGTCCAATAATGATAACTTATTGACATTTTGATTCAATGGAACGTATTGACATTTAGGTCCAAAATAAATTACTGATATTTTTTTCCAATAAAAAATATTGACATTTTTTTATCCAACAAAAATTACTTACATTTATGTCCAAAAATGATATCTTACTAATATTTTCATCCAATCTAATCAGCATGAGTTGTCAATCATTTCAGTAATAAATTCGTCCATCTGTGTCACGTAGATTATTTTATTAATGATAACCAACGAAAGTTAGCAGCCAAATATATTTATTGTGCTTTCTACATTTTCGGGGATTAAATTTTATATTTTTATCTTTCAGGGATGCATTTATCAATAATTACACATTAAGGGATAAAAATGACTATTTTTTTTTAAAAAATAAGGTGAAACTTTCGTAATTAAAAGTAAAAGTAAAAAATAATAATATAAACGGTTTTGTAAAATTTAAAAATGTTCTGACATTTTAAAAGAATTACTATGATTATATTAGTACTAATAATGAGAGTATAAGTAATTTACATGCAGTATTTGGCTCAAATTAAACTTCATTGTCATCATTGTAAAAAAATACCGAGACTTGATGCCTTACGTAATGCTCTTATGTGCCCGAATTCGATTTATTCTCTCATATTTGCTTTCATAATCATGCACGGGACCCATCGATAAGGCCGGAGTTATCATGAGAATCTATGGTAAGCAACTTTATATATCTATAAGTTAGTCCAAATTTATTTAAGATATATTTCGGTAAATAGTTAATTAAACAACTATATTTAATAAGAGTTTATCATCAAGGAGCATATGTCATAAATACTTAGAATCCGTTTGGAGTGATTAAGAGTTTTTTTTTTTCGTTTTGAAATGTAATTTTCAAAATTTAAATTAATTTTAATAGGATAGGAAAGTTTTAAAACAATTTTATTTTAAAACTAAAAATTAGTGAAAAATTAAAACTAATTTTTAAAAATTAATTGTTGTTTTTAAAAGTTTTGAAATTTACTTCTAAAAATCATCCCAAAAAGGACCTTAATATAACAAGTTTATTTTGATAAAATAAGCTGAAAAGGGAAATATCATATAGATAATTAATTTTATAAGTTTATTTTTATATAAAATAATCAAAGATATTATAAGTTAGCCACTGTAGTTAGTTTCATAAATTTAACTAAACACTTAATTTTTTAAAGTAGTAGTGTTTATATATTAAGATAGGTTTAAATTAGTTTTGAACTCCTAAAAATATTAAAACTAAACCCTATATATGCAAATTTTATTTCTTTGTAGTCTTTTTAAAATTACAACAATTACGTACTGTTTTGTTATATTTATGTACAAAAATAAATTAAATTTAAATACGAACTAAATTAAAAATAACATTTTTATAAATTAAAAATATATTCAAGTTAATAAGATAAGGCCAAATAAATTTTGAAAAATTTCTCGTAAACTCTATTTAAACGACAGACTTTACCTTAAGGAAGTTACAAAATAACAAACAAATCATCACTACTTCAATTAAAAAGTAAATACAGTCTCTTGGGATATAAAATCATTGGCTAAAACATGTTACATATATGAGTAATGGGATCATTAGGATATCATTAAACTCTCGGGTTAATTTTAAAACTTTTAAGATTTTGTGAGTTTACTTAGATAAAATGACTCAATTCTCTAATAATATTTTTTTGGATAAACTCAATAAATTCTCATGAACTCACATAAATTCTCAAGTCAAGTCAAGTGAGGTTAAAGAGTTTAAAATCAACTATAATTTTTATTCTTGATAGATCTCACGATAATATTCTATTATGACTCAAAAATTTGAAAAAATCAATTCATTTTTAAAATATTTTCATTTTAATAACTTATATGTTATTACTAATTTATGTCTAATTTAATCATTTATATATTTTGATCTTATTTTTAGTATTAATGTGTTATTACATTTTATTATTGTGATTTACCATTTGGTTTTATTATAAGTTAAAATATTAAATTATTGTTGTGTTAAGAGTATTTTGTTGATGGTGTACATAATTAATAAGTTTTTTAATATTTTTTTATTATGTAACAAATTTATGTAATTTTTTGAGTTTGATAATCTTTTATTAGTGAAACAAAATAGAAATTATTTGTAACATATGTGTATATAATGGTACGAGTCTTGCATTCCCATTGTACATACCTACTATGCAAAACATGAAGCCATAGTTCTCCACTGCAACCATAACAAGGACTGATGGAAATCCAAGCAAACATGACATGCAAAACATGACAGAAGAAGAATAAAGAACAATTATAATTATTTTATGAGATTGTAGCTAGCGTGGCAGATACTCGATTAGGTTTTCACCTTCTCCGTTCCATCTTTTTGTAGGGCACGCATTTAAGGATTCATATTCATTTCGTAAAGATATGATAAGATATCCCATGCAAATAAATCTCCGTCCTTACTGTTAACCTCAATAATTGAGTTGAATTGGTGAACTTATTAAAGAAAGCTTTACTGTTTGGTTTCTATTATTGATGATCACTTGCTCATTTATTGGCAAGCAGAATCCTTGACACAACACCGACGCAATAATATATTTAGGTTTAAAGTAAACTTTGATATATGTATTTTTTTAAATAATTAAAACTATTTAAAATTATTATAATTTTACTTAAAACTAATTTTATAGCTTATTAAGTTGTAAAATAATTGATGAAGTTATTATAGTTGATTTTAGTTAATACTTATTTAATACTAATTTTTAATACTAATACTAATTTTAGTTAATACTTATTTAATACTAATTTTTAAGTGATAATAAAATCAACTTAATTATTTAATTTTTATTGAGATATTATTTATTTTAAGCAATATTTTATTAATTTAGTTTTAGATATCTTTTTATCCCTGAAGCAACATAAATCATGCCACCACCCTGATCACCATCACCATCGATTGCCACCACCTTCGTCGTTATTATCGTTGCTATGATCATCACCACCATGTTGTGTCTAAATAATCTTTAATTTTCTTCATTGTGAGCTTACATATGAAGATGTATCTGGTGGTGCATTCAATGCGAGTATTAGATGCACATCCAATCCATGTTAAAATACCACTCTTTTTAGCTTTCTTGAGTCACACACTTTAGCAAAGGTCAAGCTGATTTTTCTCAAAGTAGGTTTTGCCCACAAGTGTAACATGCATGTCTTTTAAGAAAGAGAAAAAGGTTGATCTTTTGATTGTTTTCTTACTTCTTTGGCCTTAGACATATCATATGAGACAATCCAAGACATTCTCTGCAAAATAAATCTCAAACATAAAACATTAAACAAAGTTGTAAATGCTTACCAAAACTTAGCATATGTTTGCTTCCATTTAAACTATCATATACAAATACAAATTTGATGACATATAAGATACAACTTTTAAACTTTGTAATTATTTTCATTTAATCAATATTATTGAAGGTTTTAATTCATCTTATGACTCAACATCCTCAAACCCAATGAATATTGTACAAAAATAAGACCAGGGAATTATCAAGAAAAACTTAATGAATAACTCAAGAGAAACGGAAAAAGGGAAAGCACTCATACTTGGAGTCTTGGATCTAAACTTCAAACATTAGGTCTCTCATCTCTACTTTATTTCTCTCATCTTCCTCTTCTTCCTTCTTCCCCTCCTTCTTCCTATCTTCCTTTCTATCTTCCTTTCTTTCTTGTTCTCTCTCTCTATCATATAATCATATTCTTGTCAAATCTTAATAAAAGACAACTTTTTATTAATAATGCAACATGATATCCTTTAACCATTGAATATAAAGACTATTCCCTAAAATGAGTCTCTGTATTATTTATTACAATGTCCATAAATTTGGAATATTACATCTTCAACATAAAGAATTATCAATAAACTCATCAAATAATTAATTTTACATAAAATATAAATACATGACATCAATCAAGTCTTCCAAAAAATATTCATTCCTAACTATCAAATAGCCAATTTTTCCTCATCAAAACAAGATAAAAAATTTCTAATGTTTTTCCAAAAAAAAAAAAAAGCAATCAAATATACATTAACCATAGTACATTTAAGGTCAAAATGAACTGTACTAGAAATGGATGACAGGTGTTGAATTTTGGCGATCACAGTGGCAAAGGCAATGGCGGTGAGGGAGAAGCCTTCAAACCGAGACTGAAAAATAAGAGAATTAAAAAGAACAAAATGACCAAGAAAATGAAAAAATAAAAATGGCACACGTGGTTGAATTGTATGTACCACTTTTGGCTTTGTTTTTTAAAAGTTGCTTTACCCCCTATACGAAGGTCCCTACCTTTAGCTACCTCTGGATTTTTTCCATTCAAGTTACGCACACGTGGTTGAATTGCATGCACCACTTTTGGGTCATCTTTGGCCACGTTGGATGGATGCTTCGATGTCCCCATATCCTTCTTAGGATAATCTTTTCCAATTCCATTCCCATATATTATTTACATGAGGTCCCCCACGTTCTTTATGCTCAAACTTGGATCCAATATTTGTTCCAATGAGAGTATTTTTGTCTGATATCGTAACATAAATACTATTATTGATTTTCATTTTATTTGCTGCAGATATATCCTCCTTAACTTTGCCAGTAACTGCCTTTTTCCCCCTATTGTTATGTTGGACAATCATCCACCTACCATAATGGTCATGATCATCATTATTCCCATTATTGTGGCTTTTCGTAATTGATGGTGCATTAATTGTATGGCTAAACTAACATCAGCCCTTGATCCAATATTGGCCTCTAGTTGAACTGTCTCCGTTGCTACTACGGTTGTCGGCAATAACTCCCCCTATGCATCCTTTGGAATGCTCATAAGTTTTGAGCATTGATCTCGCTTGTGACCAACTCTGCCACATCTAAAGGAAATAGAATGGAGCCCTTCATACTCCATGTTCAACTTGTAACTCCTCACATAGGTATGAGATATAAGAGGCTTTTCTAGTTCTATTTCAACACATATCCTGACAAATTTTCCACTAGAGTGAATAGATGTCAGCTTATCCACCTTAAGGAATATTCTTTATAAGAAGATATCATTATAAATTTCAATTGGGAGACGCTGAATTCTGATCCAAACTGCTATCTTCTTAGTTTTTTTCGCATGCATTAGGAAGAAAGGCCGCAATCGTTGGACATGCAATCAAGTAGTGATCCGCCACCATCCATGATTACTAAACACCACTTGATAGAATCCTTCATGTAAATCAATGATTTGTATCGACCTATTCCGTGTCCAGCTTCGCTGCAGTTTCGCTTCCAAGGTTCGAAAGCTCACTCACTTATTCAACACATTCATCACCAAAGTGTTAAGCCATGGTGATGCCCATCTCAGTGATTCTACATCAGATAACGAGATTACTAGCCCGTCCATCTGCTTGTCCTTCAGATTTGTATCCTCCTTCGGTACTTCTTCCATATATAACTCCATTAATTAGTCAGCACATCCTCCATTTGATTATTAATCCCTATATCACCCATTATAGGTTTCATGTGGAGGAACGCCATATAAGAGAATATAGTTTTAAAATGAATTAACTATTAAAGGATTAAAAATTGAATTGATTTTATTTTTCTTCATCCAAACTTTATATTTTGTTTGTTAAAATTTGAATGTTTTTTAAAAATTGATAGGTGCTTTCAAATCTTATAATCCATAGTCTTTACAAATTTTATGAATTTATGTTATAAATCCATTAAAATTTAAATTATCAAGTCTTAATCATAAAATCTTTTAAAGAATCTTAAACATTATTATATTCTTACAAAATGCTTGGTAGAGAGAAAAACAAAAAAAACTCAAAATTTTGAAATAAAAATGTGGGTTCTACAAATTTTTACTGTTTATTTTACTCATTCTTCTTCATCTTTCTCTCTATTGAAGGAGAATTAAAATTTACATAATTTTTTATATTAAAATAATTTTTTAAAATCTTAATAGAACCTATCCATAACTCTTTAAGTCTTTAAATAAATAAAAATTCTAAATAAAATTCACAAATTTTTATTATTTATTTCACTCAATTTTTATCATCTTTCTCTCTCTTTTAAAGGAACATTAAAATTCACATAATTTTTTTTATTTTTTTATGTTAAAATATTCTTATAATCTATCCATAACTCTCTGGCCTTTAAATAATAATAATAAAAAAAAAACGAAAAACACATTCATACGCCACCTTCATTGGCGCCAGCGAAAACCCTCGCATTTCCTGCCCTGCCCTTGACCCACCATTGATTCGCATAGGCTAAAAAGTGTTGCACGTGCACGTAGTGTCCTGTCCTGGCTCAGGTATATACACTTCATTTCTTCAATCCTCGCTTTTCCTTTTGATTCTCGATAAAGCCAAGTTCGAACTGGAATTTCGTCGCTTTTCTTTGTTCTTTCCATGGATTTTTGGTGTATAATGATTCATTTCATGTGTCCCTATAGCAATGACTATCTCATTATTCTTGTCTTCAAACCGTTGTTACTACAAACTTGAAATTACTTTACTTTACCCTTTCCCTATGTTTTCAATCACCAACTACTTGTGCTTATGTCTATAACAATTTCATTAAAACAAAGAGAATATGAATACATTACACTGAGTTAGGAGAATAATAGACCCCCCTTAAGATAAATTTTCATAACAAACCAAGCAATACATCAATGAAACAAATCAATCCAATTCCTCAACAAAAGAAACAAGCCCTCCAAAAAGCTCAAGCATCTGTGTATTCTATCTATTTACAAAAGCAGCATGTATGTAGTTGTCTAATGGGTCACTTTTTTTTTATTTTGATGATGGTGGTGTCTTGGGGTGTGAAGACTTGCCTGTAATGGCCTTCTTCACTTTGGAAATTGAGTGCTTCACCTTTGACCCTACACCTGATAGGATGCCATGAGATTTTTTGTGTGAAACTTTCGTGTCGGTGTCTTGAGAGTCTCTGGATATCACACTCACACTAGATGATGGGCTTATTTTTTCGAATTCGTCTCCTGCTTCGTCTTCTTTTGTGATGCCTGGTTGAGTGATTTCGGCCTCTGGAGTTTCCGGTTTTCCTGTGTCTGTTTGCTCTGTGGTATCTGCAGATACTGATTCAGAGATACCTGTGGTGACTTTATGTTCCTTTTCAGGTTCTTTAGTATCATTTCTTGGACTTATTTCTGCAGTCTCCAGCAAATTTTGATGCTCGATAATGATCTCCCGGCTCTTTGCTTCAGACTGGACTTCTGCTTTCATTTCATTTTCCAGAGTGGTGTTGCCTTGCGCTTTGTGTAAATCAAATCCCTAATTTAACATAAACTGCATCAGAACTCAAAGATATTGTACATTGGGAGAATGAATATTTGGTTGCCTACACAGACACGGAATTAAGATGTGCAAGTGTGAATATGCAATGTGGTATATATCATTATGTAGTTTATTTTGTGGTAGTGCAGGCAAACCTCGAGAACTTCCATGTTCTTTACAAAATCATTTCCTGGTCTCTGCTCCTCTTTGGTATCGATCACTTCTGATTCAGCTTCCTTTTGTATTACTTCTTGAATGCTTTCCTCAACTATCTCAGGCAAAGTTGAGATGGCTTTATCCTCAGGTGCATCTGTCATTATACGGATAAAATGTTAAATTCAATCTTCCACACCAGATTGGCTAATATAGTTTATGCTTTAAGTATATTTATATGTTTTCTTCAAACTCAAACTTTCACTGCTAAAGAAGCCGCTTTTGAGGCCAAACTATGACTGTCTACATGCTATCTACCCCATAAACTTGGCTCAAGTAATTCCTTTCTTCAGAACACAAAAGTTTCCTAAAGTTAGACTTGGCCAAAGAACTCAGTTAAGTCAGTTTCAAATGATTCACAATACCAATTAGAATATGTTTTTTTTTTTGGGAACCTTAATTTTAGTATATTTGTTTCTCGGATGAAATATTAAATTGGGTAAAGATAAAACTGAAAGTTGCTGAATTATCAACATTACTTTCTATTTCAGGCTTCTGTAACTCCATACCAGTGGCTTCTTTCATATTAGATGCTTCCTCTGACAAGATTTTTCTACCATCCTTCATTTCTGAATTTTCTATGGAGTTTGAGTCTAGAACCTTTTCCAGTTCTTCCACATTATAACTTGATTTTGTACTGTTTTCTGTTGTTACCATTCCTTCTGAATTGATATGCTTTGTAATTACATTCTCCATGCTAGACTGTTCAGAATGGCGGTTGGCATGTTCTTCATTTTCAGTGCTGACCTTGGCCATGGATTCATGTTGATCAATTGTCTGTTTTAACATATGCAGTATCAGAATCAAAATTGTAATAGAAATGAAGAAAATAAATAATTGATTGTTTGTGCTAGAGTTTGTGTGTTCTAGTTTCTGTTTTGTGCTTATTGGGCCTTGCCCACTTATGTTTTTGTACTATATCTATTAGCAAATCAATGAGATGTTATTTTTCGTACATAACAACAGTTTGCATGGATGCCTAAGCATGACCAATTTATGAGTGTGAAATGCCATGAAATTATGTACACAGTTATCTTCTTTTTTAACTTCATTACTGACTAACCTCAACAACATTAGCCATTCCCTCAAGTTTATTTTCTGGTCTGCCACTATTGTTATCTATTGCTGCTGATTTCTCTTCCTCGAGTGTTTGTTCCTGAACAATTCCTTCAACTGTCTCACCTTTAACAATTGTTGATGTTGGCAGGGTTGTCTGGACTTCATCTTCTGGTACACCTGTTATTAGACATGTAAGATATTTCTTTGCTATCATCCTCCTAAAATTGGCTACATTAGTTCTTCGGTAGTATGTCTAATAAATAATTATATATCCTGTTGTGCAAACCAACTGCCTACTGCCACAACATGCCACTGCTAAAGACTAAGTTATTAATAATAGTTTATAATGCTTTCATTCACATACAGTAATGATGTTTAGTTTAAGTTCTTTCTTTTCTTTAGAAATTGAAAAGTCTCAATGTGATTTTATTGTTATTAAAGTTTTTTATTTTAAGGGCTTTGAAAAATTAATGAACTTCTAATTTAGGAAACATATAGTTGGGTTTCTAAGGCCAAATCGAAATTCACTAAAAGTAATAAGATGTTGGTGAATTATGAAAACATACTTTCTGTTGCAGTTTTAAGCAACTGCCTTTCAGTTTCTTTTTCCATCTCTTTTTCTTCCTCTTGTATGAAATTCCCATCATCGTTGATCTCTAATTTCTCTCCGGTGTGTGATGCTGGTACCTGTTCATGTTCTTCAGTTTCACTTGTTGGGTTTATCTCTATGCTCTCTCCTTCCAAATTTGGATGCTTTGTAACTATAGTTTCCTGGCTCCGCTCTTCAGATAGGAATTCAGCTTTCAGTTCATTTTCTGCACCGGTCTGGCATGCCACTTTGTGCAGATCAAAAGCCTTTTTTAACATATACTGCATCAGAACATAAAGATGTAAGCCAAGAGAATAACATTTTAATGTCAGGAACACATAACTAACACATGCAAGTGTGAAAGTGCAAGGAGATATCTTTTGTTTTCTAGTTAATTTTGTTTGTAGTATGCTCAAACCTCAGAAACTTCCTTTTTTGCCTCAGACTCATTTTCTGATATCTGCCCCTCTTTGGTATCTGTCACTGCTAATTCTGTTTCTGTATGTATCTCTTGAATGCTTTTCTCAACTTCAATACGGACAGATGCTGTACTGGGTAATGTTTGCAGGGCCTTATCTTCATACACACCTATCATATAATTATACAAATGAAATAGTGAATGCGATCACTGACACAAGGTTGTCTATGCTACTGCTTATTTGTACATCTATGAGTTTTATTGAAAATTATAGAAGTCCCACTGCCACAACAAGCTACTTTATGTGGCCAAAGAATTATTCTTTACATGCTATCATCATTCATCCACATATTAGCTGAATCAACTTGTTTGTTTCAAACAAACACAATTTTTAGTTTAAATGTATACAACTGAATATGTTTCAAAAGATTTAAGAAATTACTATTTGTAATCATCCACGTGTATAAGTGAATAAAACTGTTTATTCCATCTAAAAACACTATTTTTTTTTTATGTGTATAAAAAGATTGTTCTTCCATCTAAAGTGTTGTGTTTTTTCTAGGATATCAAGTAAAAATGATGCTAAAATTTCAAAACTTAATTACTTTCGGTTTCTGATTTTTGTATCTCCTCATCAGTCAATTGTTTGGCATCTGTTGCTTCCTCTGCTGTGATTTCACTTGCATCCTTGATTTCTAAATTCTCTACTGACGCGTCTACTGTCTTCTGTTCATTCATAAAACTTAATTTTGTACTGCTTTCTGATGCCAGATGTCCTTCTGCTGTTATATAGTTTGTAATCACACTCTGCATGCTTGATACTTGTGATTGGTTGTCTGCTTGTTCTTCTTTTACTATGCCAGCATTGGCCTTGGTTTCAGGTTGATCAGATTCCTGTTTAAACATTACAATATAAGTGTAAACTTTGTATACCCAGTTAAGAAGATAAACGTTCTTCCTTTTTTTTTGGTATACTGCAAGTGGATATATGTGTAATTATTTACATGTTTACTTCACTACTGCCTAACCTCATAGGAACAAGATTGTTTTCTCAAATGAAAGATTCAACGGCCAAAAGCTGATGATGATGCAATATTTTTTTGTTGGATATGGTTCAAGAATATGGAAAAAGGATTTGATATCCCTTTCCACTCATGGGCTAGCAATATAAGGGTCGGGTTTTGTAATGATGAGGGGATTAATCTATAGGTTCTTTTTGTGGAGGGTTGTCTACTTTAATCTAGACCTATGGATGCTTAATTCTTTCAATACAGCTTGTATTAGGACTCCATAGGTCTTTACAAAGTATGAAAACAATGTATATATATCAGTACCACTTGTACTAATTTTGTTATTATAATACAAATTAATTTTGCTCATCAAAAAAAAAAAAAAAAACTACTGCCTAACCTCAACAGCAATGAACTTTCTGTCAAGTTCATTTTCTGGTATGCAGCTCTTTTCCTTATCAATTGCTTCTGATTCATCATTGTGAAGTGTTTGTTGTTGCATGATTTGCTTTGTGTCACGTTGGACAATTGCAGGAGTGGGCAATATTTCCTGGACTTCTTCCTCTGTTAGGCCTGTAATTATATATGTGAGATGTTTCTATAGCTAATGTATTTCCTTTTTTTAGTGATTCCAATTGACATATTTTGCTGAAAACATAATTTCTACAGTACTGCCATGTCATTCTACTAGTTAGGACAAAGTTGTTACAGTAACCATTAATGCCTTATCATGCTGCCCCCAACATACAGTATTTTTGCTTACTGTAAGTTATTTCTTCCGTTCCAAAATTTTAACCCCAAATGCCGTTTCTCAGTAAAAAGTGTTAACTTGAGGTTATTTGAGTAAACAATGAACTTTTGAAATGGAAGCCTAAAGTTTACTGGGTCAAAATGAAACTGACTAAAAAGTAATAAAAAATCGTGAATTTTGAGCACATACTCTCTGTTGCAGTATTTAGTAACAGTGTTTTTGTTGCTTCTTCGATCCCTTTTGCTTCTTCTTGATTGAATTTACCATCATCCTCAATCACTAGTTTCTCCTTGGCATGATTTGCTGGAATCTTTTCTACCTCAATACCATTAGTGGGGTTCATTTCTGCAGTCTCTCCATCCTGATACGGATGATTTATGAATGTAGTCCCCTTGTTCTGTGCTACTGGTTGGGATTCTAATTTCTGTTCGTTTTCTGCATTGAGATGGCATGTATCGTCCTTTTCCCCATATGCCTGTTTCAGCAAATACTATGTCAGAGCTTAAAGATGTTGAATTCTGTGACAATTTTTTGTGTGCCAGTGTGGATGGACACATAATTCACTTGCGCAAGTGTGAAAATGAAAGGTATTATTTGTCTTATTTTTTTCTAGTTTAGTTTCTTGTAGTCTGCTCAAACCTCAGGAATGCCATTTTTTGCGTCAAACTCATATTGTGTTGTCTGCATCTTTTTTGTAAATGTCACTGAAAATTCTGCATCTCGTTGTATCTCTTCTTGCTTACTATCGTGAACTTCTTCGACTCTGACCAATGCTATGTTGGGTAATGTTTGCATGGCGTTATTTTCAGGCACACCTATAGTTATAGATGAGTTATTGAAAGCAATCATTTACCCAAAGAGGCATATATTACTATTTTAGTACATCTATATGCTCCCTGTAAGATTGAAAAAGTCCCAGTGCCACAACAAGCTGCTTATGGAGCCACAGAATTACTATTTATAATTCGACTTGAAATTCATACCAGGAAAAGAAAAATTCTTTATTCCACATAAAAAACTAGGGTCTTTAGATTACACGAAAAGTTTTATTCACATATAACGTATAAATAGTAATTATGTGGCCCCATAAGCATTGTGCTTGTTTCTTGTTTATGGTTATCAAGTTGAATTCAATGCTAAAATTTCACAACATAATTACCATCGGTTTCTAATTTTTGTATCTCAACATCAGTCAATTGTTTGGCATCTGTTGCTTCCTCTGTGGTGATTTTACTTGCATCCTTGTTCTCTAAATTCTCTTCTGACTGTGAGTCTACTATCTTCTGTTCATTCACATCATAATTTAATTTTGTATTGCTTTCTGATGCCAGATGTCCTTCTGCTGTTATATAATTTGCAATCATATTTTGCATGCTTGATCCTTGCGATTGGTTGTCTGATTGTTCTTCTTTTACTATGCCAACATTGGCATTGGTTTCAGGTTCCTGTTTGCATATATACAATATAAGTTTTGTATAACAAGTTAAGAAAATAAATTATTTTTTCTTTTCACAGCATCTTTTCCTGTCTGATTCATATGTAACTATTTACTTGTTTACTTCACTACTGCCTAACCTCAACAACAGTGGACATTCTATCAAGTTCTTTTTCTGGTATGCATCTCTTGGCATTATTGATTGCTTCTGATTCATCATCATCAAGTGTTTGTTGCTGTAAGTTTTGATCAGATTCACCTTGTACAGTTACAGCAGGCAATTTTGAATGGACTTCTTCCTCTTGTGGACCTGTCATTATTCATGTGAGATTTTTCTACAGCTAAAATATTTCTGGTTTTAGAGATTCTGACAGGCATCTTGTCTGGAAAACAAAATTTGAGGCTAAAATTTCAAAACATAATTACCTTCTGTTTCTGAACTTTGTATCTCTGCATCAGTCAATTGTTTGGAATATGTTCCTTCTACTCTGATATGACCTGCATCCTTGTTCTCTAAAAACTCAACCAAGCCTGATTCTACACTCTTCTGTTGATTGACGTTGACATCATCTCTTAATTTTGTGCTGCTTTCTGATATCACATGTCCTTCTGCTGTTATATAATTTGTAATCAGACTCTCCACACTTGATTCTTCTGATTGATGGTCTGCTTCTTCTTCTATTGGTATGCCGGTGTTGGTCTTGGTTTCAGGTTGTTCAGGTTCCTGGTTCAATATATACTATATAAGTATAAAATTTGTATCACCAGTTAAGAAAATCAATGATATTTTTTTTAATAGCAAGCTGATATATATATATATATATATATATATGTAATGCTTTACTTGTTTACTTTATTACTGCCTAACCTCAACAGCAGTAGATTTTCTGTCGGGTTCAATTTCTGATATGCAGCTCTTGGCATTATCAATCGCTTCCGATTCATCATCATGCAATGTTTGTTGCTGCGAAATTTGATCAATATCACCTTCGACAGAGGCAACGGTGGGCAATGTTGTCTGGACTAATTCCTCCAGTAACTGCATTTTTGTTGCTTCTTCAATCCCTTTTGCTTCTTCTTGATAGAATATGCCATCATCCTCAATCCCTAGTTTCTCCTTGGTGTGAGATGCCTGAACCTTTTCTTGTTTCTCAGTATCATTAGTGGCATTTATTTCTGAAGTCTCCTCAGTATCATATGGTGTTGTCTGCACCTCTTCGTTAAACTTTTCTGTAAATTTTGGTTCTGGCTGTCTCGCCTCTTGACGGCTCTGATCAACTGCTTCATTTCCATCCGTTACATCGTCAAGTATTGTTTGCAAGGCTTTATCTTCAGGCACACCTGTTGTTATAGAAATAAGATATTGTAAGTTATCATTTACACAAGTTTGTGTATCTTACTAATTTAATACATCATTATGTTCTTTTGAAAATTAAAATAGTCCCAGTGACACAGCAAGCTGCTTTATTGGGCCCCAGAATTACTATGTATATGTTATCATCCATGTATAGCAGTGAATAAAAATGTTTTTCTCATCTAAAGGCGCTAATTTTTTAATTTTTATGTGGATTAAATAATTTTTTATTCACAGAAAGTCACGTATCTTCCTTTTCCTGCCATGAATATATCCATTGTGTTTATTTCTTGGTTTTGGTTTTTAAGTCAAATTCGATTCTAAAATTTCAAAACTTAATTACCTTTGGTTTCTGACTTTGGAATCTCCCCATCAGTCGATTGTTTGGTATGTCTTACTTGCTCTGCTGTAATTTCACTTGCATCCCTGTTCTCTAAATCCTCTATTGAGCGTGCGTTTATTGTTTTCTGTTCATAGATGTTGACATCATCAGTTAATTTTGTGGTGCTTTCTGATGTGACGTGTCCCTCTGCTGTTGTATAACTTGTAATGACAGTCTGCATGCTTGATTCTTGTGATTGGTGGTTTGCTTGTTCTTCTTTTACTATGCCGATGTCCTTGGTTTCAGGTTGTTCAGGTTCCTGGTTGAATATATACACACACACACACAATATAAGTATAAAATTCTTTAACAAGTTATGAAAATAAATATATTCTTTGTTTACAGCAAGTTGTTATATATGTAATTTTTAACTTGTTTACTTCACTACTGCCTAACCTCAACCACAATGAACTTTCGGTCGAGTTCAATTTCTGGTGTGTAGATGTTCTGAGCAATATCAATAACTTCTGATTCATCATGGTGCAGTGTTTGTTGCTTCGGTTTTTGATCAGTATCACCTTGGACAAAGGAATCAGTGGGCAATGTTGTCTCTACTTCTTCAACTGGTAACTGCTTTATTGTTGCTTCTTCAATCCCTTTGGCTTCTTCTTGATTGAATTTGCTATCGTCCTCGACCCCTACATTTTCCTTTGCATTAGATGCAGGAACCTCTTCCTGTTTCTCAGTAGCATTGGTGGTGTTTATTTCTGCAGTCTCCTTAATATCATATTGTGGTGTCTGCCCCTCTTCGTTAAACTTCTCTGTAAATTCTGCTTCTAGCTGTCTATCCTCTGGACTACTTTCATCAACTGCTTCATTTTTGACCAATGCTTCATCAAGTATTGTTTGCAAGGCTTTATCTTCAAGCACACCTGTTGTTATAGAAATGAAATATTTAAAGCAATCATTTACACAAGGCTGCGTATCTTACTAACTTAATATATCTATATGTTCTCATGAAAATTAAAATAGTTCAAGTACCACTATATGATGCTTTATTGGGCCACAGAATTACTATGTATATGTTATCATCCACATATGCTGGTGAATACAATTTTGTGTCATCTAAAGATGCTAATTTTTTAATTTTTATGTGGATTAATGAATTTTTCTTTCATTGAAAGTCATATGTTTCTCTTTTCCTGACATGAATTTATGAACTGTGCTTCTTGGTTTTTGATTTTGGAGTCAAATGTGATTATAAAATTTCAAAACCTAATTACCTTCAGTTTCTGACTTAGGTATCTCCGCATCAGTAGATTGTTTGGCATCTATTGCTTGCTTTGCTGAAATTTCACTTGTATCCTTGTTCTCTAAATTCTTTTTAGAGCATGAGTCTACAGTTTTCTGTTGATCGACATTGACATCATCAGTTAATTTTGTGCTGCTTTTTGATTTAACATGTCCTTCTGCTGTTGCATAATTTGTAATGACACTTGGCACACTTGATTGTACTGATTGGTGGTCTGCTTGTTGTTTTAATATGCCGATGTTGTCCTTGGTTTCAGGTTGTTCACATTGCTGGTTGAATATATTCAATATAAGTATAACATTTGTATAAGTTAAGAAAATTAATGATTTTTTTTGTTCATTGCAAGCTGATTAATATGTAACTTTTTACTTGTTTACTTCACTACTGCCTAACCTCATCAACAGTTGACTTTTCGTCTAGTTCAATTTCTGGTGTGCATATGTTCTTGGCAATGTTAATCGCTTCTGATTCATCATCATGCAGAGTTTGTTGCTGCGGTATTTGATCAGCATCACCTTGGACAAAGGCAGCAGTGGGCAATGTTGTCTGCACCTTTTCCTCTGGTAACTGCATTTTTGTTGCTTCTTCAATCCCTTTTGCTTCTTCTTGATCAAGTTTCCCATCATGCTCAATCCCTAGTTTCTCCTTGCCTTCAGATGCAGGAACCCCTTCTTGTTTCTCAGTATCAATGGTGGTGTTTATTTCTGCAGTCTCCTCAGTATCATATTTTGGTGTCTGCACTTCTTCGTTAAACTTCTCTGTAAATTCTGCTTCTGACTGTCTCTCCACTTGACTACTCTCGTCAAGTGCTTTGTTTCCGATAGATGCTGTGTCAGGTATTGCTTGCAGGGCTTTATCTTCTGGCACACCTGTTGTTATAGAAATAAGAAATTCTAAGCTATCATTTACACGAGGCTGTTAATCTTACTAATTTAATACTATCTCCGTTTCTTTTTATGTGTTGTTTAAGGTTTTTTGTTGAAACCAAGAAACGTAATAAATTTTCTTAATTTTAATAAAATAATTGTGGAATTTCTTATCAACCCCAAAAGCTAGTTCATAGGGTGAGGGTTACCCCCCACTTATATATTCTATCTTTGCCTCATCTCTAACCAATGTGGGACGTGGGTTTTTCCCAATACCACTCCACAATAAATACATGTGTAAATTAATTAAATATAAGAAAACAAATAAGGGTATAATTGATAAAAGAATAATCATTGTGATCTTGAACGTTGCAAATGATGGATAAATAGGAACAAAATTTTTCCAAAAATCCGACAATTATAAAGAAACTGTGGGAGTATATCTATATGTTCAGTTGAAAATTAAAGTAGTCCCAGTGCCACAAAATGCTGCTTTAGTACACCATAGAATTACTATGTATAATGTATATATTATCACATGTAGTAGTAAATAAAGCTGTTTGTCATTAAAATACACTAATTTTTTATTTTTATCTGCATGTTTTATTTCATGTAAAGTCGAGTTTATTTCTCTTTTCCTGGTCTGAATATACTCATTTTATTTTCTTATAATTTGGGTTTGGGCCTAACTCAATTCCACAAAGCCAACTTATAAGGTGCTCGTCGCCCTGCTCCCCACTTATATACACTATTTATCACGAGTCGTTTTGGGACTTGGACTTTTCCCAATTTGTTTGTTTCTTGCTTTTGGTTTTCTTGTCAAATTCCATTCTAAAATTTCAAAACTTAATTACCTCCGATTTCTTTCTTTGGTATCTCCACATCAATTGATTGATATCCATCTGTTGCTTTCCCTGCTGTGATTTCACATGCATCCTTGTTCTCTAAGTTCTCTTCTAAGCATGTGTCTACTATTGTCCGTTCATCGACATCGACATCACCAGTTGATTTTGTGCTGCTTTCTGATGTGACGTGTCCTTCCGGTATTGTATAATTTGTACTTCCATTCGACATGCTCATTTGTTCTGATTGGTTGTCTGCTTGTTCTTCTTTCACCACGCCGATGTTGTCTTTGTTTTCGGGTTGTTTAGGTTCCTGTTTGAATATATATAAGTATAAAATTTTTAAACAACTTAAGAAAATAATTTCTTTTATTGTTCTCAGCAGGTAAATATATATGTTATGTTTTACTTGTTTACTTCACTACTGCCTAACCTCAACGATAGTGGACCTTCTGCCAAGTTCATTTTCTAGTGTGTGTATGTTCTTTGCAATGTCAATCGCTTCTGATTCATCATCATGCAGTGTTTGTCGGTGCTGTATTTGGTCAGTATCGCCTTGGACAAAGGCAGTAGTGGGCAATGTTGTCTTGACTTCTTCCTCTAGGAACTGCGGTTTTGTTGCTTCTTCAATCCCTTTTGCTTCTTCTTGATCTAATTTGCCATCATTCTCAATCCCTAGTTTCTCCTCAGCGTGAGATGCTGGATCCTCTTCCTGTTTCTCAGGGTCATTGGTGTTTATTTCTGCAGTCTCCTCGGTATCATTTTGTGGAGTCTTCACCTCTTCGTTAAACTTTTCTGTAAGTTCCTCTTCTGTCTGTCTCTCATCTTGACTACTCTCAGCAATTGTTTCGTTTCCGATCGATGCTTCATCAAGTGTTGGTTGCAGGGAATTATCTTCATGCATGCCTGTAGTAGAAATGGGATATAGTAGGCTATCATTTACAGAAGGCTGTGTGTCTTATTAATTTAATACATCTATTTGTTCTCTAGAAAATTAGAAAGAGTCTCAGTGCCTGAATAATATTCTTTTGTGCGCTGCATAATTACTATGTATATGCTACATCCACATATACTAGTGACTAAATCGTTGTGGGTCATCTAAAGATGCTAATGTTTTAATTTTTACCTGGATAAAAGAATTTTCCTTTCATCGAAAGTCATGTGTTTTGCCTTTCCAGGTATGAATTAATGCACTGTGTATGTTTCTTGGTTTAGTTTTCAAATTCAATTTGAAAATTTCAAAACCTAATTACCTTCGGTTTCTGTCTTTGGTATCTCCACATCAGTCGATTGATTTGCATCTGTTTCTTTCTCTGCTGTAGTTTCTCTTGTGTCCTTGTTCTCTAAATTCTCTTCTGAGCGTGTGTCTACTATTGTTTGTTCATCGGCGTTGACATCACCAGTTAATTTTGTGCTGCTTTCTGATGTGGCGTGTCCTTCCGGTATTGTATAATTTGTACTGACATTCGAAATGCTCGATTGTTCTGATTGGTGGTCTGCTTGTTCTTCTTCCAACACGCCAACGTTGTCCTTGTTTTCAGATTGTTGAGGTTCCTGGTGGAATATAGACAAGTTTTAAATTTTTTAAACAAGTTAAGAATATAATTTTTTTATTTGTTCACAACTAGTGGATATATATGTTATGTTTTACTTGTTTACTTCACTACTGCCTAACCTCAACAACAGTGGACCTTCTGTCAAGTTCAATTTCTGGAGTGTCGATTTTCTTTGCAATATCAATCGCTTCTGATTCATCATTGTGCAGTGTTTGTTGCTGCGGTATTTGATCAGTATCGCCTTGGACAAAGGCAGCAGTGGGCAATGTTATCTTGACTTCTTCCTCTGGGAACTGTGGTTCTGTTGCTTCTTTAATCCCTTTTTCTTCTTCTTGATATAATTGTCCCTCATCCTCAATCCCTAGTTTCTCCTTGGCGTGTGATGCTTGATCCTCTTCCTGTTTCTCAGTATCATTGGTGTTTATTTCTCCAGTCTCCTCGGTATCATTTTGTGGAATCTTCACCTCTTCATTTAACTTTTCTGTGAATTCCTCTTCTTCCTCTCTCTCATCTTGACTACTCTCAACAACTATTTCGTTTCCAATAGATGTTTCGTCAAGTGTTGGTTGGAGGGATTTATCTTCATGTACACCTGTTATAGAAATGAGATATATGAAGCTATCATTTACAGAAGGCTGTGTATCTTGCTAATTCAGTATATCTATTTGTTCTCTTGAAAATTAAAAAAAGTCTCAATGCCACAATAATCTGATCTACTGTGCTACATAATTACTATCTATATGTTATCATCCACATATACTAGTGAATAAAGTTGTGTGTGACATCTAAAGATGCTAATGTTTTTAATTTTTGTGTGGATTAAAGAATTTTTCTTTCAATGAAAGTCATGTTTTTCTTTCCAGGCCTGACTTAATGCACTGTGTATGTTTCTTGGTTTGGTTTTCAAATTCAATTTGAAAATTTCAAAACTTATTTACCTTCGGTTTCTGTCTTTGGTATCTCCACATCGGTCAATTGATTTGCATCTGTTTCTTTCTCTGCTGTAATTTCGCTTGCATACTTGTTCTCTAAATTCCCTTCTGAGCACGTGTCTACTATTATCTGTTCATCGATGTCCACATCACCAGTTGAGTTTTTGCTGCTTTCTGATGTGATGTGTCCTCCCGGTGTTGTATAATTTGTACTTCCATTCAACACGTTAGATTCTTCAAATTGGTGGTCTGCTTTTACATCTTTCACCACGCCGATGTTGTCGGTTTTTTCGGGTTGTTCGGGTTCCTGGTTGAATATATACAAGTATAAAATTTGTAAACAAGTTTAGAAAATAGTTTCTTTTATTATTCTCGACAAGCGAATATATATGTTATGTTTTACTTGTTTACTTCACTACTGGCTAACCTCCACAACAGTGGACCATCCGCCAAGTTCAATTTCTGGAGTGTCAATGTTCTTTGCAATATCAATCACTTCTGAATCATCATCATGCAGTGTTTGCTGCTGTGGTATTTGATCAGTATCGCCTTGGACAAAGGCAGTAGTGGGCAATGTTGTCTTGACTTCTTTCTCTGGTAACTGTGTTTTTGTTTCTTGTTCAATCTGTTTTGCATCTTCTTGATCAAATTTGCCATCATCCTCAATCCCTAGTTTCTCCTCGGTGTGAGATGCAGGAATCTCTTTCTGTTTCTCAGTATCATTTTTGTTTATTTCTGCAGTCTCCTCAGTATCATTTAGTGGAGACTTCACGTCTTCGTTAATCTTCTCTGTAAGTTCTGCTTCTGGCTGTCTCTCATCTCGACTACTCTCAGCAACTGTTTCGTTTCCGATTGATGCTTCGTCATGTGTTGGTTGCAGGGATTTATCTTTATGCACACCTGTTGTTGTAGAAATGAGATATAGTAAGCTATCATTTACAGAATGCCTGTGTATCTGACTTATTTAATACATCTATTTGTTCTCTAGAAAATTTAAAAAAAAAAGTCGCAGTGCCACAATAGCTGCTTTAGTGCACTACATAAGTACTATGTATACGTAATCATCCACATATACTAGTGAATAAATCTGTGTTGGTCATCTGAAGATGCTAATGTTTAAATTTTTATCTGGATTAAAAAAATTTCCTTTTATCGAAAGTCATGTGTTTTGTCTTTCCAGGAATGAATTAATGCACTGTGTATGTTTCTTGGTTTGGTTTTCAAATTCGATTTGAAAATTTCAAAACTTAATTACCTTCGGTTTGTGTCTTTGGTATATCCACATCAGTTGATTGATTTGCATCTGTTTCTTTCTCTGCTGTAATTTCGCAATCATCCTTGTTGTCTAAAGTCTCTTCTGAGTGCGTGACCACTATTGTCCGTCCATCGACATCGACATCACCAGTTAATTTTGTGTTGCTTTCTGATGTGATGTGTCCTTCCGGTGTTGTATAATTTGTACTGACATTCGACACACTCAATTCTTCTGATTGGTGGCCTGCTTGTTCTTCTTTCACCTCACCGACGTTGTCCACATTTTCGGGTTGTTCAGGTTCCTGGTTGAATATAGACAAGTATAAAATTTGGAAACAAGTTCTCAAAATATTATTTTTTATTATTCTTCGCAACTGAATTTGTATGTTATGTTTTACTTGTTTACTTCACTACTGCCTAACCTCAACAACAGTGGACCTTCCGCCAAGTTCAATTTCTGGAGTGTCGATGCTCTTTGCAATATCAATCACTTCTGAATAATCATCTTGCAGTGTTTGCTGCTGCGGTATTTCATCAGTATCGCCTTGGACACAGGCAGCAGTGGGCAATGTTGTGTTGACTTCTTCCTCTGGTAACTGTGTTTGTGTTCCTTCTTCAATCCCTTTTGCTTCTTCTGGATCGAATTTGCTATCATCCTCAATCCCTCGTTTCTCCTCAGCGTGAGATGCTGGAACCTCTTCCTGTTTCTCAGTATCATTTTTATTTATTTCTGCAGTCTCCAAAGTATCGTTTTGTGGAGTCTTCACCTCATCGTTAATCTTCTCTGTAAATTCTGCTTCTGGCTGTCTCTCATCTTGATCACTCTCAGCAACTGTTTCGTTGCTAATCAATGTTTCATCAGGTATTGGTTGCACGGATCTATCTTCATGCACACCTGGTGTTGTAAAAATGAGATATAGAAAGCTATCATTTACAGAAGGCTGTGTATCTTATTAATTTAATACATCTATATGTTTTCTTGAAAATTAAAAAGTCTCAGTGCCTAAATAAGCTGCTTTAGTGCACTACATAATTACTATGTATAGGCTATCATCCACATATAATAGTGAATAAATCTGTCTGGGTCATCTGAAGATTCTAATGTTTAAATTTTTATCTGGATTAAAGAATTTTCCTTTCATTGAAAGTCATGTCTTTTGCCTTTCCAGGAATGAATTAATGCACTGCGGATGTTTCTTGGTTTGGTTTTCAAATTCGATTTGAAAATTTCAAAACTTCATTACCTTTGGTTTCTGTCTTTGGTATCTCCACATCGGTTGGTTGATTTGCATCTGTTTTTTTCTTTGCTGTAATTTCACATGCATCCTTGTTCTCTAAATTCTCTTTTGAACGTGTGACTACTATTGTCCATCCATCGACGTCAACATCACCAGTTAATTTTGTGCTGCTTTCTGATGTGATGTGTCCTTCCAGTATTGTATAATTTGTAATGACATTTGAAATGCTCAATTGTTCTGACTGGTGGTCTACTTGTTCTTCTTTCACCACACCAACATTGTCCTTTGTTTCGGATTGTTCAGGTTCCTGGTTGAATATAGACAGGTTTAAATTTTTTAAACAAGTTAAGAATATATATTTTTTTATTTGTTCACAGCAAGCGAATATATATGTTATGTTTTACTTGTTTACTTCAGTACTGCCTAACCTCAACAACAGTGGACCTTCCACCAAGTTCAATTTCTGGTGTGTCGATGTTCTTTGCAATATCCATCACTTCTGAATCATCATCATCCAGTGTTTGCTGCTGTGGTATTTGATCAGTATCGCCGTGGACAGAGGCAGCAGTGGGCAATGTTTTCTTGACTTCTTCCTCTGGTAACCGTGTTTTTGTTGCTTCTTCAATCTGTTTTGCATCTTCTTGGTCAAATTTTCCATCATCCTCAATCCCTAGTTTCTCCTCGGCCTGAGATGCTGGAATCTCTTCCTGTTTCTCAGTACCATTTGTGTTTATTTCTGCAGTTTCCTCCTTATCATTTTGTGGAGGCTTCACCTCTTCATTAATCTTCTCTGTAAATTCTGCTTCTGGCTGTCTGTCATCTCGACTACTCTCAGCAACTGTTTCGTTTCCAATCAATGCTTCGTCAAGTGTTGGTTGCAGGGATTTATCTTCATATACACCTGTTGGAGAAATGAGATATAGTAAGCTATCATTTACTGAAGGCCTGTGTATCTGACTTATTTAATACATCTATTTGTGCTCTAGAAAATGAGAAAAAAAAATTCTCAGTGCCACAATAAGCTGCTCTAGTGCGCTACGTAACTACTACGTATATGTAATCATCCACATATAATAGTGAATAAATCCATGTGGGTCATCTGAAAATACTAATGTTTAAATTTTTATCTGGATTACAGAATTTTCCTTTTAACTAAAGTCACGTGTTTTGCCTTTCCAGGAATGAATTTATGCACTCTGTATGTTTCTTGCTTTGGTTTTCAAATTCAATTTGAAAATTTCAAAACTTAATTACCTTTGGCTTCTGTCTTTGGTATCTCCACATCAGTTGATTGATTTGCATCTGTTTCTTTCTCTGAAGTAATTTCACATGCATCCTTGTTCTCTAAATTTTCTTCCGAGCACGTGACTACTATTGTCCGTCCATCGACATCGACATCACCTGTTAATTTTGTGCTGCATTCTGATGTGACATGTCCTTCCGGTGTTATATAATTTGTACTGACATTCGACACGCTCAATTCTTCTGACTGGTGGTCTGCTTGTTCTTCTTTCACCTCGCCAATGTTGTCCTTGTTTTCAGGTTGTTCAGGTTTCTGGTTGAATATATACAAGTATAAAATTTGTAGAAAGTTAAGAGAATATTTTTTTATTGTTCTCGGCAAGTGAATTTATATGTTATGTTTTACTTGTTTACTTTACTACTTCCTAACCTCAACAATGTTGGACCTTCCAGCAAGTTCAGTTTCTGAAGTGTCGATTTTCAGGGCAATATCAATCACTTCTGAATCATCATCCTGCAGTGTTTGCTGCTGTGGTATTTGATCAGTATCGCCTTGGACAAAGGCAGTAATGGGCAATGTTGTGTTGACTTCTTCCTCTGGTAACTGTGCTTTTGTTGCTTCTTCAATCCCTTTCGCTTCTTCTAGATCGAATTTGCCATCATCCTCAATCCCTTGTTTCTCGTCGGCGTGAGATGCTGGAACCTCTTCCTGTTTCTCAGTATCATTTGTGTTTATTTCCACAGTCTCCTCAATATCATTTTGTGGAGTCTTCACCTCTTCGTTAATTTTCTCTTTAAATTCTGCTTCTGGTTGTCTCTTATCTCGACTAGTCTCAGCAACTGTTTCGTTTCCGATCGATGTTTCATCATGTGTTGGTTGCAGGGATTTATCTTCATGCACACCTGTAGTAGAAATGGGATATAGTAGGCTATCATTTACAGAAGGCTGTGTGTCTTATTAATTTAATACATCTAATTGTTCTCTAGAAAATTAGAAAGAGTCTCAGTGCCTGAATAATATTCTTTTGTGTGCTACATAATTACTATGTATATGCTATCATCCACATATACTAGTGACTAAATCGTTGTGGTTTTTTAAATTCGATTTGAAAATTTCAAAACATAATTTTGCCTTTCATCGGAAGTCATGAGATTTTCCTTGCCAGGCATCAAATAATGCACTGTGTATGTTTCTTTTTTTGGTTTTGAAATTCGATTTGAAAATTTCAAAACTTAATTACCTTCGTTGTCTGTCTTTTGAGTCTTCACATCGGTCGATTGATTTGCATCTGTTTCTTTCTCTGCTTTAATTTCACTTGCATTCTTGTTCTCTAAATTCTCTTCTGAGCGCGTGTCTACTATTGTGTGTTCATCACCATTGAAATCACCAGTTAATTTTGTGCTGCTTTCTGATGTGTCGTGTCCTTCCGCTGTTGTGTGTTTTGTACTGACATTCGACACGCTCGATTCTTCCGATTGGTGGTCTGCTTGTTCTTCTTTCACCACGCTGATGTTGTCCATGTTTTCGGGTTGTTCAGGTTCCTGGTTGAATATAGACAAGTATAAAATTTGAAAACAAGTTAAGAAAATATTTTATTTTTTTATTTTTCTTGGCAAGTGAATTTATATGTTATGTTTTACTTGTTTACTTCTCTAGTGCCTAACCTCAACAACAGTGGACCTTCCGCCAATTTCAATTTCTGGAGTGTCGATGTTCTTCGCAATACCAATCACTTCTGAATCATCATCCGGCAGTGTTTGCTGCTGTGGTATTTGATCAGTATCGCCTTGGACAAAGGCAGCAGTGGGCAATGCTGTCTTGACTTCTTCCTCTGGTAACTGTTCTTTTGTTGCTTCTTCAATCCCTTTCGCTTTTTCTTGATCGAATTTTCCATCATCCTCAATCCCTTGTTTCTCAGTATCATTGGTGTTTGTTTCTGCAGTCTCCTCGGTATCATTTTGTGGAGTCTTCAACTTTTCATTAAACTTTTCTGTAAATTCCTCTTCTTGCTGTCTCTCATCTTGACTACTCTCAACAACTATTTCGTTTCCGATGGATGCTTCGTCAAGTGTTGGTTGCAGGGATTCATCTCCATGCACACCTGTTGTAGAAATGTGATATTGTAAGCCTATCATTTACAGAAAGCTGTGTATCTTACTAATTTAATACATCTATTTGTTCTCTTGAAAATTAAAAAAAGTCTCAGTGCTCCAATAGGCAGCTTTAGTGCGCTACTAAATTATTATGTATATGTAATCATCCACATGTACTAGTTATTAAATCTGTGTCATCTAAAGATGCTAATTTTTAATTTTTCTTTCATCGGAAGTCATGAGATTTTCCTTACCTGGCATCAAATAATGCACTGTGTATGTTTCCTTTTTTGGTTTTGAAATTCGATTTGAAAATTTCAAGACTTAATTACCTTCGTTGTCTGTCTTTTGAGTCTTCACATCGGTCGATTGATTTGCATCTGTTTCTTTCTCTGCTTTAATTTCACTTGCATTCTTGTTCTCTAAATTCTCTTCTGAGCGCGTGTCTACTATTGTGTGTTCATCACCATTGAAATCACCAGTTAATTTTGTGCTGCTTTCTGATGTGTCGTGTCCTTCCACTGTTGTGTGTTTTGTACTGACATTCGACACGCTCGATTCTTCCGATTGGTGGTCTGCTTGTTCTTCTTTCACCACGCCGATGTTGTCCATGTTTTCGGGTTGTTCAGGTTCCTGGTTGAATATAGACAAGTATAAAATTTGAAAACAAGTTAAGAAAATATTTTATTTTTTTTATTTTTCTTGGCAAGTGAATTTATATGTTATGTTTTACTTGTTTACTTCTCTATTGCCTAACCTCAACAACAGTGGACCTTCCGCCACTTTCAATTTCTGGAGTGTCGATGTTCTTCGCAATACCAATCACTTCTGAATCATCATCCTGCAGTGTTTGCTGCTGTGGTATTTGATCAGTATCGCCTTGGACAAAGGCAGCAGTGGGCAATGCTGTCTTGACTTCTTCCTCTGGTAACTGTGCTTTTATTGCTTCTTCAATCCCTTTTGCTTCTTCTTGATTGAATTTGCCGTCATCCTCAATCCCTATTTTCTCTTTGGCCTGAGATGCTGGAACCTCTTCCTGTTTCTCAGTATCATTGGTATTTATTTCTGCCGTCTCCTTGGTATCATTTTGTGGAGTCTTCATCTCTAGGTTAATCTTCTCTTTAAATTCTGCTTCTGGCTGTCTTTCATCTTGACTTCTCTCAACAACTGTATTGTCTCCGATCGATGCTTCGTCAAGTGTTGGTTGCAGGGATTTATCTTCATACGCACCTGTTGTGTTAGAAATGAGATATAGTAAGCTATCATTTACAGAAGGCTGTGTATTTTATTAATATAATACATCAATGTGTTCTTTTATAAATAAAGATGTTCCAGTACCTGAAAATGCTGCTTTATTGGGCTCCAGATTTATTATGTGTATTTTATCATCCACATATAGTAGTGGGTAAAACTGTTTGTCATCTAAAAACTCTAATTTTTTAAATTTTATGTGGATAAAAGTATTTTTCTTTCGTCTAAAGTCATGTGTTTATCTTTCTTTTCCTGCCATGAGTATATGTATTGTGTTTGTTTTTTGGTGTAGGTTTTCTAGTGAAATTTGTGTCTAAAATTTCATTACTTAATTACCTTCGGTTTCTAATTGAGTTGTCTCCACATCAGTTGATTGTTTTGCATCTGTTGCTTCCTCTGCTGCGATTTCAGTTGCATCCTGGTTGTATAAGTTCTCCACTGAGCATGATTCTACTGTCTTCTGTTCATTGGGGTCAACATTATCTGTTAATTTTGTGCTGCTTTCTAATGTGAGATGTCCTTCTGCTGTTATACAATTTGTATTGATACTCTGCACGCTTGATTCTTCAGATTGGTGGCTTGCTGGTTCTTCTTTTACTATGCCGATGTTGTCCTTGGTTTCAGGTTGTTCAGGTTCCTGGTTTAATATACCGTTTAAGTATAAAATCGTATAACAAGATAATAAATTATGCTGTTTTTTTGTTTGCAGCAAGCTGATATATATGTAATTTTTTATGGTTTACTATCTTTAGTCCCTATACTTTTTAGGATTCCTATTTTTAGTCCTTGAAGTTCTTTTGACTGGTTTTAGTCTCTTAACTCTTTTTTCTGTCCTTACTTTTAGTCTCTGTTAAAGGACTAAAAGTAATGTTGCAAAAAAGTTAAGGGACATTGATGAGTCAAAAAAATATTCAGGGACTAAAAAAAGAAATAAAAAGTTTAGGGACAAAAAAGATAGGAAATCCCATTTTTTTACTCATTTACTTCACTACAGCCTTACCTCAACAAAAGTATAATTTCTGTCATGTTCAATTTCTGGAATGGAACTCTTGGCATTATCAATCGCTTCTGATTCATCATCGTGCAGTGTTTGTGGCTGTGAAATTTGATCAGTATCACCTTCGACAAAGGCAGGAGTGGGCAATGTTGTCCGGACTTCTTCCTCTGGTAATTGCATTTTTGTTGCTTCTTCAATACCTTTTGCTTCTTGATTGAATTTGCCACCATCCTCGACCCCTAGTTTTTCCTTTGCATGAGATGCTGGAACCTTTTGTTCCTCAGTATCATAGTGTGGCGCCTGCAACTCTTTGTTAAATTTCTCTGTAAATTCTGCTTCTGGCTGTCTCTCTTCTTGACTACTGTCATCAATTGCTTCATTTCCGACTGATGTTGTGTTGGGTATTGTTTGCAGGGCTTTATCTTCAGGCATGTCTATTGTTATAGAAATGAGATATTGAAAGCAATCATTTACTTAAGGCTTCATATCTTACTATTTTAATACATTTTAATGTATATGTTATTATCCATATATAGTAGTGAATGAAACTGTTTTCTTTCATCTAAAGTCATGTTTATTTTTCTTTTCCTGGCATATATATGCATTGTGTTTGTTTCTTGGTTTAGGTTTTTGGGTGAAATTCTATTCTAAATTTCAAGACTTAGTTACCTTTGGTTTCTGACTTTGGTATATCCACATCAGTTGATTGTTTGGCATCTGTTGCTTCCTCTGCTATAATTTCTCTTGCATCCTTGTTTTGTAAATTGTTTGCCGAGCATGATTCTACTGTCTTCTGTTCATCATTGTCAGCATCATCGCTTAATTTTGTGATGCTTTGTGATGTGACAGGTCCTTCTGCGGTGATATAATTTGTAATGACACTCTGCAGGCTTGACTCTTCTGATTGGTGGTCTGCTTTTTCTTCTTGTGCTATGCTGACATTGTCCTTGGTTTCAGGTTGTTCAGGTTCCTGCTTGAATCTTTACAATATAAGTATAAAATTTTGTATAACAAGTTATAATAAATTATTGTTTTTTTGTTCACTGCAAGCTTATGTGTTTGTGTATGTGTGTTCGCACAGGCTTCACTACTGCGGTACTGCCTTACCTCAGCAACAGTGTACTCTCTGTCATGTTCAATTTCAGGTATGCAGCCCTTGCCATTAACAATCGCTTTGGATTCATCATTATGCAGTGATTGTTGCTGTGAAATTTGATCAGTATCAACTTGGACAAAGGCAGGAGTGGGTAATGTTGTCTTGACTTCTTCATTCAGTAACTGTATTTTTGTTGCTTCTTGTTGATCAAAATTGCCACCATCCTCTATTCCTTGTTGCAATGTTGTCTTGTCAGTGTCAATCACTACTGTTTCATCATTTTTATATGTTTGTTGCTGTGAGATTTCCTCAGTTTCACCTTTGACAATTTCAGAAGTGGGCACTGTTGACTGGACATTATCCTCAGGTGGACCTATTATCAACATTTGAGATATTTCTTATCACCCATGCAAAGTTAGCTAAAGTAGCTCCTATATAGTCATTCTGATAGATATCATGTCCTGAAAAATTAAAATTTCTACTGGCATTTTCATGCTACAAATAAGGTCAAAGTTAATAATTTATAATGCTCCCCTTGGCATACTGGCATACAGCATTTCCTTTTAATGCAAGTTATTCCTTTTATTTAGCAAGTCATTTCTCAGTGAAAAATTGATTGTTTGGGGTGGTTTGAAAAGTAATCAGCTTTTATATTTGGAAGCAAATGTTTCTTTTATGTTTTTTCTAGGGTCAATATTTATTTGACTAAAGTAACAAAATGTTGGTAAATTTTGAACACATACTGTCTGTTGCAGTTTTTAATAACTGCATTTCGGTTGCTTCTTCTGTCTCTTTTGCTTTCTTTTGTTTGTATTTCCCATCATCCTCATTCTCTATCTCTTCTCGAGTGTGTGACACTGGAACCTTTTCTTGTTCTTTGGTGTCATTAGTTGGGTTTATTTCTGTAGTCTCTCCTTCCAAATTTGGATGCTTTATATTTGTGTTCTCCTGGTTCTTCACTTCAATCAGGGTTTCAGCTGGCTGCACATTTTCTACACTTGTTTGGTCTGTCACTTGGTGTTGACCAAATGCCTATTATAACAAATAGTGTCAGAGCTCAAAGATGTTGAATGCAATGAAAATAATATTTTATCAGGGGAACATAATTAACTTGTTCAAGTTTGAAAATGCAAGATAGCATCTATGTTTTTCTTTTAGTTTATTTTTTTTATTTCCTCTCAAACCTTGGGAACTTTATTTTCTGGTATCTGCCCCTCTTTGGTAGTTGTCACAACCAATGGATATTTAGAATTTACATCATTTCCAAATTTTTGTAGAAATTTTATTTCTTCACATCCAATATTTGTAACTGACTTAACTAATGGGACACTCTGCAGAAAGGAAGGCTATCAGCTCATAACTTTTAATTTAAACAAAACAACCTTATTATAACATCAATACGAATAACTTATCTAAATTAAATACGGTCTCATGCAAAGTTGAAAATTTTCCATATTATTTAAACAAAGTGCATCATTACTAATTTTAAAAAAAGAAAAAATTATCACTCCTATTAGGCATCAAACTTGATTCATTTTTCTCTTCTTTTTCTACATTCCTGTCTCAGGATGTCTTTTGTCTCCAATGCTCTTTTCTGCTTTTTTGCTTGAAGCTTCCCCTTCAGTCTTTTCTGGAATCAGAATTACATGTTCTCTATGTTTTTCTTTTTCTTTTTTCTGCCATGAATCTGTTGTCTCTATCATGTTTTTCTGAATAAGTTTTGATTTTTTTTCAATAGTCTCTGAGCCCCATTTGAGTTGTTTCCTCCTCTTCCATATACATTTTGCCCCACTAAAATTTATTTTTGTCCACCCCATCAACTTGTGGAAATGCTTCTTCAGATATCTTTCAGAGTTTCTACTTTCTCAATTGCAACCACTTTTTCTCTTGCTCCTGCTGTTCTCAATGGGTTTTCTTTCAAACTCAAACTTATCTCATCCATTTTTCCAAGGTAGCTTCACCATCACTATTTTCTCCAACATATATTGTGAGGAGTCTTCAGTTTTAGCAAACATGTATATACTAGTTGCTGGACCTCACCTGATTGACTCAGGCCTTCCATTCACGCTCCTGTACTGATGACATCTCTGCTTTTTCTTTCAGTACTTCTGTTTGGCTTCTTTCTTTAATCTCGTCCTCTGCAAATGATACTGTTACAGTTAGGCTAGTCTGTGGTCTCCTTATCTTTTAAGCATGGCTTTGTTACTCTTTCATCATCCTTGCTTGGGTTCATGGTTTCCAAGTCAAGGTTAGAAGTTTAAACATTGTTGATCAGACTGTTACTATTATTCTTGTTCTCCATGTCTTCCTTACCTTACACATGGCATTGTCATTTTTTCGTCATCGTTGCCAAGGTTTTTGGTTTCCAACCAGGGTTAGAAATTAAAACTTTATTGATCAGACCCCACATTACATTGGAAAAGCTTGTAGCTTGTTCGTTGTATTGTAGATCAACATCTTTTTTTCCATTGGTATTGTGTTATCATTTGTCTGGGATTATCATCTGCTTTTCTGTAGTCTCTGAGATAACTTCAATAGATGCATGTTAACTTGAAACTACTTCAAAATGCCAATCAAGGTACTTGTCACTGTAACCTTTGGAAAATTCCCCTGGATGAATTGACGTTTGGTTCTTCAACACATGCTGCCTGTCATGAACCAACTATCCCCAAAACTTAAGCTTTTGGATGAAGACACGTGAATGGTTTTATATTATATCTCTAAGACGTCCCTCACACGAGAACACTTTGGACTTGAAGCATGGATAATGTACTTGCTCACCTTTGTGTCAAAATTCAACTTTTCGTTAGAAGAATGAAGGTGGAAAGGATTGAACGTTCGACCACTTAGTCATAGAGGCTCTAATATCATGTCAAAAACCAAATTATACCGTGAAATTATTTTGCTATATTGCCTATGTCGTGGTCGTATTCTTCTGTGTTTGTGTCATTGTTAACTTGAATTTTGTCATTCTCTGTTTCAATGTTCTGTTTCATTCTCAGTTATCTGCTTTAGTGTTTGATTCAATATTTGAGCAACCTGACAATATCCCAATTTACGTACATTTTCAGTTGATGGAATTGTCAGGTTAGGATGATGGCACAGAACTTTTATCTTTGAGTCCAAGTGAAGGTGATAGTTATATTTGTTGTTTTATCTCCATGTTGTTTTCCTTCTGCCTTTGCTATGTATTCAAGACATGAAGGATTTTGATTTAACTTACAACTGGGTTTGATGGACCCTGCTGGAGGATATTAATTTGGAATATTATCAAACTGGGCCAACATTGAGTATTTACTTCAGGTGCTGTTTTCTGCAAGTCATACCGTTACCTAATTCTCTATATAAATGTTCTTTTGATGCCAAGTTTCTCTATAAATTCAATGAATAGGATAATTTTGAAACTTTATTGTTTAGGGATCTCTGTTTCCTGTCATGCTATTCTAATATTATTTTTCCTTAATGTCTAGTAGATTTCAGTCACCATATTAGTATGCCCATGATAGCAACACTTATTTCGTGACAAAACCATGTTGCTCCTATTTTAGGAAGTTTTATATTTTATCCCTGCTGTATTTTTATTCTGTATCTGTTCTGCATCTTGCTATTAATACTAGGTGCGTATATTAGGAAGCAATCCCATAATCACAGGGATTTGTCCCCTAGAATTAACTGTCCCTATTTCCTAAAATAGCCAACATGCTTGTGTATATATAGGCACCTGATGTACCTCATAAAAAAACATACAATAATATTATTCCTTCTAAATCTGAGATTTCACATAGACTGGTCATGGCCTTTATTAGAATTGAGAATGTATCTTGCCTAACTCAACCTAGGTGGGGTACTTTGTTTACTTACTCTACCAAAGTATTGTCTTAAGACCCCTACGGTAGACGTCCCAAGACATTACGAGTTTGTAGTTGACAGGATTAGACATCTACAAGTTACCCAACAGCAGGAGTAGAATAGCAGTTCTTGCCCAATAAAAAAAAATTCACTGAGTTGTTTAAAATCAACCCTAAGGGTTGATGTTAACAAAACTTATTTATTAATCACTCTTCATTTGTAATCCTTGTGTTTAAATTGTGAACTTTTCTATTTCAGAGTGGGGGAATATTCAGTAGATGACTGCAATATTTCAGTGATCCTGAAAATCCTAACTGTACCTTCCACTATGTATGCATCTCACACATACAGTGAAATAATTGTGATGATAAAGAAATCTCAACCATCTATTTTTCTGTCTAAATATCACATAACCATAGACCGGAAGAAATATTACAGCATAACCAAATATACAAGGAGCATCAAGCAGAAACAAACATAAGACTTTGGACAGAGATAACTAATCAAAGTATTTACTTCAGCTAAATACATGTAATAGCAAGCGAAGTCTGCATGAATCCAGTCATTAAAAACTTTGGTAGAAAGACATACCATAGCAGATGCATCTTCTGGAGAATTGGTTTCAGCTTCCATGTTGCACGCGTGACCTACTCGGTAGAGGGTGAAATTGCATAAAGAATATTGGTGAATTCAACAAGAAATAAATATCTTGTGTAGTTTTGCTTCAATTTTCGTGTCCTAAATCTTAGATAGCTAGCTCAATTCTGTAAGCTCTGCCAGAGCTTTGTGAAATCTAATCAAAACTAAGCCTTAGTGTATATATATATATGTGTGCATGTGTGTATTAATATACTTGGATAGAAAATATTACTAAATTGCCATAGAAGTGACAGTACCACTTGTAATATGCTAAATACATATCAAGAGCAGTCCACAAATGCAATGGTCCTACTGATTGATCATTCACATGCCCATCTTATAATATTCAACTTTATGTGATCAACTAATCCATTTCTATTATTATTCTGAGCTGTAGTATTCGAACAGTTCTATTCGCACAGGGAAAGCAAGCATAATTGTTTATCCTTATGAGGTTGGATTTTGTGGAGTTAAGGATCCTGCTTTGAATGTTACTGGTTGGTCTGCCAAACTTTTCAATCTGTTTCTGTCTTTTGTGACTAAAAAGTATGTCCTACGGACCAATCTTCCCAACCGTTAAAAAGTAAATTTTAGAAGCGATAGTTCCTTAGTTTCAAATGAAGTTGGCAAGTGAAGGAGAATTATCATCTCTAAATACAGTTTACTGTTGTAAATAGTGTCTCATGCAAGCATTGCACATATATTTGTAAACATACATGAAAAAATATATAAGATGGTTTCACTGCTCTTAAAAAATATAAATTATTTGAAAAATTAAAGAATTGTTTAATTAATAAAAACATAATTTAATTATTTGCAAACGTTTCATTAAAACTAATTGAAGATATTTAAGAAATTATTAAAATAGCTAATTGAAGAAAATATTAATTTAATTTGATTTGAATGAGTTCATAGGATGTGCTACAATATAAAAAGACATGTAGGTAAGATAGGAATTTATAAGATGGAGGTGAATCGAATTGCAAAAGTCTTTTTCAATTTCGTTTTTCATTACATGTAGTGTAAGTCTTTTATCAGGTAATCTGGACAGGAATTTTTGAGTGACGATCGCTTTTTTCATTGGTATATCCTTAAACTAGGTAAATAAATTGTTTCATGTCCCATCTTAGTTGTCAAAAGCAATTATATGAGTAGAACATTCATTAAGGCATACTGTTTATAATTGCTTTGTTTGGAATATGTCCAAAGATTATATACTCATTAATTGTGATAGCCTTAGATATAATCATATAGTAAGCGTCACAGAATGGTTTTAAGTTCTGGATCACGTGGATTTGCATAATAGGGTTAGAATTTATCACATTAGTGGCGTCTCAAATTTGATTTGTGAAACGGGATTTCAACTGAAAGGCATGCTGCAATTTTGACCGTATTTAAACCATGATGCGAACCGTTCTAGACTATATTCAAGAATTTCAACAGAAAAAAGTATTGTGTTTTTTAAATTTAAAATAATTATTTTCTCTTTCAATTAATACTTTCTGTCTTATGTAATTAAAAGAATAATAGATTTGTTAAGAGAACGTATAAATATGATAAAGTCCTGTGTAAAAGCGTAAAAGTATTTGCGTTTTTTCATGCATATATATTTGTTAATTTGTACTTGCATCCCAGTTGGCTCACTCTGGAGAGATGTATTGCGAAAACTTTTCATAATCTAGTAAGTGTATATTCTTACTCATATTTTCGTTGAAAATTATGTATGGTGGCATATCCACCATTCAAAATCTAATTCAGAATTATAAAATTGTGCATATTATGAAATATTTTACAGTAAATTTATTGCTAAATGTGTAAGGCTCATCGTGAACCCAAATCTAATCAACACTACTCTTACGTTTAAATACTGCTAAAGGGAAAATGGAAAGAAAAAAAAACTTATGGTTTCTCTGTCATTTATTGATTTTCTCAAACAATATAATTTTGACGAGCAAGTTCTTAATTTAACCAATATTGAAATTTATTTTATACTGTGGAGTTTCAATAACTATCGTTTTGCATCAAGATTCATATTCTTTTAATGCATAAGGAGACAAATAATAATAAAAAATCCCTCAGCTTTTAATTTATTAAACCACTTGAACTAAGTTTCGTTGTTTTAATAGTTCGACTTTTGTCTCTTAAAAAAAATATTCCGACTTTTGTGGCTAAAACTAATGGAATTAGAAAACACCTTATGATAAATTTAAAGAGAAGCAATACACACGCAATAATTTATACAAGAAATTATCTAACATCTTTTTTTGTATTTATCTCTATCAATCCATTCATTACTTTTTAGATCTCCCTCTCTCTTTTCATTGTATACTTTATTGTACAATTTATTATACAATTATCATTTCTTAAATTTATTTATTCAAGACTAAATTTTACATTAATAATGATTGACACAAATAATAACAACTTATATCTCTTATTTAATCAAGTAATTTAAAACTTGAATTTTGATTGATTATTAAATATGAAATAAATTATGTTGAAAAAAGAATATTCAACTTATAAGAACTCTAAGTTTCTAACAAAAATTACTCACTATTTTTAATCGGACTATTTCGTAATAATACTGTAATAATAAAAAAATTTAAAATTAAATCTTACAGTTTTTCCCTAGATTCACAGCCTACAAACTTTAATCCCGTTAGCTTTATGATTTGATTCGGTTTGATTATTTTGTAAAGGCTGATGTGGACGGTGGAGGTCGGTCATCGTCAGCCACACCAAGCTGCCCCACAGATGAGGTGTACTCCAAGCTGGATAAGTTTTTTTCCAATATAAACTTTAAGGAATCGGCTTGTCTGGTCTATTATCCAACATAAAGAACTGCTTCATTGAGGCCACTAATAGGAAAAAGTATCAAGATTGATATAATTTTATCAACTCATTTAAGATTTGAATCTTGATTGATTTTCAGTTATAAAATAAATTATGTTTGAGATTTTGAAAGAAGATTAATCATTATTTTCTACAGAATTATTTTGTACCAATACTATATTAAAAAAAAACAAATAAAAAAAGTGATTCCCTCTTGCCAATGAACTCATTTTTTGGTGCAACTTATTGTCATTTTGTGATCATTTGCATGCCCTATTACATTAAACAAAAAGTTTCAAAACAAAGAAACAATCATTTTCAGACCGACCACAGCTGAATTATTAGGACCTTCCTCGCCGCCCCATACGTCAAAGGTTGGAATGTTATTACAAGTGGGTTTATGCATTTACTCTACTAATAAATTATTATTGGTTGTCACAGGCCAGAGCATAAATGAGTTGCGTTTCTTACTAAAAATGTGTTTCGTTTTTGGATAAACAGAGTTAGGATTCTGGAACAAGCCGTGTCACTCGTGACATAGATAGGTTCATGACTACTCTAACTTCTTTTGTATTAAGTGTGAAATGTGTCTAAAAATTTGAATAAATAGTCATTTTAGTTATTGAAAGTGAGGCATTGATATTGTATTTTCTGAAAAATAAAAAAAATATGAAAGTATTTGAAAGTGTAAACATGAGTGTCAATTTAGTCTGGTCATTAAGCTAAGTTTGTTACCATTAAACGTCCATGCTTACATGACATGTTTTGACACACATGGATGGCATTTGGCAATTGACGATTGTCACGTGTCATTCACGGGGTTGTCCCATGTTTGAAAGTTATTTTTCAATTTAGCTTATGAAGTTAATCACTTATTGTTATTTTTGTCCTTCAACTTAAACACTTATTAACATTTTTATCTTAAACTCAATTATTTACTGTCATTTTAGTCCTTGAAAATACATTTGAATTATCAATTAGGTTTCATATTGCATGTAAATTATTAACAAATATCACAATATCCCTTTACTTTCATTTCTTATTTCTCATATTTTTCATCTTTCTCTTCCGCAGTTTGTAGTTCATCTTAACTTTCACCTTTACCATTTGCATGACAAGTTCACCATTTATTCAACTAAAACATCAAATTCTAATAGGAAAATAACACAAAAAATCTAATAAACTATTTAATTCTTTCCTTAACAAACAATGCCTAGCTTCTTTAAGAAGTTACATTTTATTCAATATAAAAAATTTCAAATAGCTTCTTTAGCACTCTCAAGTAACCACTATATTCAAAATCCTCTCATGTCTATATATACCTTGGGGTAGTAGTTCATGAAAACAACTATAGTTGTTTATATTTTTTGTTCAACTTGATCATCTTACTTTGAAAATCAATCATATGCCTAATGATCGCATGGATCATGTGCTACCGCTTTCGCTTACACCTCTTTCATCCTCAAATTTTCACTAGCTACATTTCAAACGTGACCAAAAGAATGGAAAATGACATGTGTTTCACGTGCCACAAGAGGGTCATTGGTCCACGCACTACCCACTCAAGTCCTCTAATACCAAACCCTTAAACAACAATTTAAAAACCGAAAAGACTGAAAAAAAGGATAAATAACCACTTTTGTCCCTGAATGTATAATTTGCTGACAAATGTGTTTCTGAAAGATGAAAATACAAAATTTAGTTTCCGAAAGTGTAAAAAGTGTGACAAATATATCCAACCGTTAACTTTCGCCCGTCATCATTAATAAAATAGTCTACATGGCACAAAGGGACAAATTTGCCACTAAAATTATTGTCAACATGGTCATCTCTAATTGTCAACATAGGGGCATATTTGTCATATAATATTTTTTTGACTTTTCGTCTTCCCATTCCGCTGACAAATGCGTCCCTGAAAAATGAAAATGCAAAATTTAGTTTTCGAAAATGTAAAAAGTGTGACAAATATATCCAGGCGTTAATAATAGATTGTGACTAATTATTATAATTTTAAAAAAATTATAATGATTGTGACAAAGTGTAAAAAGTGTTGCTAGATCTGAATTCCATGCTTCATATACAACCTCAAATACTGCTCATACTTCTTATTTCAATGCAACTAAGACTTAACAAAAGCAATCTAATCGTAATTCCTTATGTAAGAGATCCTAATTTCTAAAATAAATCTCTAATTCCTTAGGTGATCTAATTTTATAAATTGGAAAACAATCAGAAATCTCATTAATGCATAAACCTACTTTATTCATAGCAATAGATTCATACACAATTTACTCTAGATCAGAGATTTGAACTTGTTTTCACACAATTCAAATCTCTAAAAGCTAGGTTGATCATTCTCAAGCATGAAAATTAAGAGAAAAAGTATAAAAGATTGCATAAACCAAAAGTTGAACAATAAATGAATCTCATATGTTGGAGACCCACTTCATTTAAATCAGCAATGAGAATCTATTTACAAAAATCCATGGAGAAATCCATGGTAAAAGTCAAAAATCACAAGAATCTAAAATGGAGAAGATGAGGGAGAGAAAATTGCCCCCAGAGCTTCTCCCAAAAACGAGGAAAAAAATTGATCCAATATTCAAATATTGAACTAATGAGCAAAAAGCTACCTAAACTATCACATGATAACTATTTATACATTTTAATTTCTGCAGAATACTCGCTATAGTGAGCCTTCATGTCTTCACTTGATCTATCTACCCTTGAGTTTATGTACTTGAAGTAGCACTTTCTCGATGTGGCAAGGCTAGTACTCGTTGTAGTGAACTAGTGTTCTAGTCTTTAACTTCAAACTCTCATCTTGTTGTGACAAAAATAAAATTCTTTAAGGCGAATGAGCTTTCTCAAACCTCTAATTCTATTCTAAATTCACTACAAATGACATCCATAATTGTTTTCCCTACAACATCAAGCGACATTTGCTCACTTATTATGCTGACAATCCGTATAAGTTAAACAAATTTTAAAAAATTATTTTTAATGTAATTTTTTTATAAATTTAGTTATATTTATTAATATATTTGTATAAATATTATTACATTAAATAGTTTATTCAAGTGTATAAAATATGAAAATTGAGATATAAATTATATATATATATATATATGCTTATCAATTTCAATGTAATATATTAGTATATGTAGTAAAAAAATAATAAAATTGTCTCATAGTATATGTTAAAAAATATATTTATTGATATATCAACATAAATGTTTTTGTCTAGTGTAGAAGATTTTAAAATAAATTTCAACATTGAATTTTTTAAAATAAATAGATTTATTTATAAATAATTAGAAATAATTAAAAGTAATAACAATTCATATATTTTATTAAGACATAAATTATTATTATATGTATATAGAGGTATGAATTATTATATGTCAATTCGTATAGGCTATACGTATAAAATTTCATTAGTTGTCGTTATGAACATTTGAATGTGTACTTGTCATTGTAATAGGTGTTTCTAAAGGATGGTAGTCTCATGTCGCCGACAATTTTGTTATGGTCAACACATTGTCATTATCAAACAAAACAGTGACCTACTCCTTATATTAGTCGAGTGCACCAATATACTAATTACATGAGGTTGACCATCCAACATGTTGATTTAGGATAACATTGAACCATTTGTTATTGTTTACTTGTTTGTAACTTACATAGTTGTAATGTCATGGATAATGCATGTAACACTTTCTAATCATATTTGTGTAATGAACATAGTGTTTGTTTTCGATCGAACATAATAGTCAAATACAAAATAAACACAAATGTTAATCATAGTCATATACATAATTAATCAATTAATACAAATATTAAACAGTGCTTAGTCATAGTGCATACAAATATTAAATAGGACTCAGTCAATCCCAACTATCACAATCATCGTCCACCGTCATCTCTGTCCTGTGTATCCCTCATTTGTCTTTAGCGAACATAAACATTTCCTTGCTTAGTGACACCCCTGGCTAATCTTAAACAGTGCTCAGTCAGAGAGTATGCATCAGTCCTAGCAGTGACCATCCTCATATTTATCATGTGTTCCAAGTTTTTTGTTATCTTTTGGCAAGCAACCTACGACATTGAGAACAACGTCAATAATAAATATTGGAAGCATGTAAGAAAAAAAATTTATTAGTCTAATTATAAATATATTATACCACTGCTTGTCAAGGCATGTCTGCATCAACAGTTGCAGGTGCAGGTGGTTGTGTTATAATTGTTGTAAGAACAAGCAACACAGGTGGGTCTAGCATAATTGATGTATGATCATGCACCATGGTGGATGTCTAGGAGGCTCCCCCACCTATGGCAAACTCATGAATGGGTGGGATATCATATAAAACCACTTCATATAGCCAGCAACACACTGACCAAGAAAAGTACAAAAGTCTCTAACTAGTTCAAGGCATTAAGAAAATTAAAGTCATTTATCATCAATCTCTTCTATCGATAGAGATGTAGACGTAGAAGTATGGAGTGCAGGAATGGACTGAACATAACCAAACTTCCGTAATACCCTCTCTGGTAGGTGTCTAACAATAGATGAACCCCATTTGATATGTCCAAAAAACAGTGAAATAAGCTCAAATTCTTTGAAACCACGGTGATCATCATAAGGTATCCAACAAACAGCATCTGGCATCAACCTATCTAACTGCTTACGATAGGTGGTCACTAATAATGTCTTTCCACACTTCCAACGACAAGCACGTGGTTTTCTCTCATGGTAATCCTCATCAGCAATAATATTTGCAATTCAAGGGAAAAGATCATTGATCCAAAACTACACATATTAAAAAATTCCAATAAGAATTCTAATCAATAGTACATATAAAACTTAAAACAAATAACAATGATAAAAAAAACAATATAACTACCTGCAAAAGAGTGATATATCCTACAAGATGTTTAGTCGAATGCTTGGATGCAACATTTAGATTCTCATGCATATGTATAGGTGTAGTTGTTCCCCATGAATACCCTTCAGATTGATTAAGGTCACGAAATGCATCCAAGAATACCACACTAATATGTGTGGCACTCTTGTTAGCAAATAGTGTGCAACCTACAAGATGTAACAAATATGATCGAGCTGCTAGTGTCCATTGTCTTGCGTCACATTTGCTACGATAAACGTCTTGCAGCCAGACTAGGTGAACATATGTCCCTCTACATTGCTTAGTCTCATCTTTTGCGTCTTGTCTACTGACTTCAAGCAACTCAACTAACAAGTCAACAACTTGTTCTACATCAATTGCATCAAAGGTATGGAAGACACTTGTAATGGGTAGATGTAATAAGGATGTCACATCATCGAGGGTTATAGTCAACTCTTCTATGGGTAGATGGAAACTACTAATTTCCTTGTGTCACTTCTTCACAAAAGCAGATAAAAGTCCCTTGTCACCTGTCTCCAACGAATATGTAATTAGAGAACTTAATCCTGAAGCACCCATTATGCATTTAATCTCAAGTGCAAGCCATCAAAATTTCTCCACCTTCCTCCCAAGAGAGCCCAACTTCAACTCAGTACGTTCCTGAAAATAACTAAAATTATTTACGTAAATTAAAATGATAAATACTTATTTAAATAAGTTTTAATTAAACAAATAACTACCTCTCCTGCCCATACTTTGGATGCCACATGATAAGCATAATCCGTCAACATTGATGTATCTTGGGGTCCACCTGGAAAACCCTGTGAATCACCAGCTACATCCTCTATAACTGGGTCATGAGGCTCGTTAGCAGCATTATCCACATTCTCAACAACCTCTGCAACAACTGTAGTTGTCTGTTGTCTATGTGCCGATGATGTCGGACCTCGACGCTGAAGGGCTTCTTCCTCATCACCTTTAACCTGTCTATCTAAGGCTCTTCCTAAAACTCTACCTAAAACTCAATGCAATCTTCTGGTTATAACCATAATCTAAAAATTTAAATAGTCATATCAATTAATGTTATCATTCAAATAATAGTTGAGTTTCAATTATATAACAAAAATGTTTTCATTCTATTACTCAAAAACTAACTAAAAAAGTAACTAATAAATCTTTTAAAGTCTGACTATATTATTAAATGTAGTATATTTTAACAAATGTAATAAATAATATTTAAATTAACAAATAAATGATTAATCTATCAAACTAAAATATATCATCAAAATCAAACTGTAATTTTATTTTAAATATTTTATAAATCACTATTTAATAATTCATAAATAAGTATTTAATTAATTTATAAATAACTATTTTAAAACTTTTATATATTCATAAATCAATGTAAAAATTTATTTTTTAAATTTTTATACTTTAAATCACTATTTCTAGCAAACTAAAAGATATGATCAAAATCAAAATACAATATTTTTAATTTTTTATAAATAACTATTTAATTATTTTAGAATAACTATTTTAATACTTTTATATATTTATAAATGAATGAAGAAATTCATTTTTATATTTTTATACTTCAAACAACTATTTATGTAAATATTTAATAGTATTAATATAATAATATTTATACAAATATATTAATAAATAACATTTTCTTATACAATATTACCTATTTTGTTTAAATAAATTTTAAAATAAATACATTATAAAAATTTGGAATTTTTGTTATTTAATTATTTTATAAATAACTATTTTAAATATTCAAAAGTATTAAAATAGTTATTTATAAATTAATTAAATAACAACAAAATTTATACATTGATTTTTAAATAAATGAAATTATTAAATAATTTATTTATTTAAAATTAACAAACATATTGGTAATCTGTATGGATTGACAATCCATATGGATCATACGGATTGTCCAATTTGTATTATGTATATGGAGTCCAAAAAGTAAAAACTCATCGTCGACGACACAGTGCTACTCAACGGTGGAGGAGAGGAGACTCACAAAGGAGAAAAGACTCGCGGAGGAGAAACCACATACGCAGAGGAGCCACTAATTCAAAACACACCACGGGTGGAGGAGAGCTTCGCGGAGGAGGAGAAGGAGGAAAGATTCATGAAAAATACCAATGAACAATGCACTTGGATGGTGTATTTGAGCTTTTAAGTAAAGGACAAACTGGTATTTGACTGGGTGTAGAAGAAAATTACATGGTGCAGAAAGAATATCCCATAAATTTGTCACATTATATCAAACCATTTTCAATAGTTGGGCATTGCTACGTGCACCCAACAAACCCCGCATTTTCACGCTTTTTCCATTTTGCACCTTCTGTAAAAGTATACGAATCAGCTAATCCATAGGCCTCGTATGGATTAGCTAATCCGTATGAGGCCCAATCCATTTTTTTTAATTTTTTTTTCAAAAATATATTTTACGAATTAATTTAAAATTAATGGTCCAAACAAAAGTCAAAGTAACTTTCATATTATTAGCACGATGCTCTAATCAACTAAGCTAATAACATAATTATGTTATAAAATAACTAATGTTGTTATATATAACACTAAAATTTTCTAATGTATATTTAATGTACATATAAATTTAAATAATAAATTTTGTGACAACTAATTTTGATATAACTCATACGAATTATTTAATTTGTATATTTTTTTATAAATAAAAAAATATTTATTATTAAAAAAATTAATTTATTAAAAAGTTAAAAAAAAAACACTTACTAATCACGTAATCCATATGAGTTTAACTCATACGGATTACATAATTCGTATAGGTGATTGAGCTTATACGGATTAACTAATCTGTATGAGATTTACGAATTAACTGAATCATATCCCTTTTACGAAAGGGTAAAATGGGAAAATTATAAAATTACTGGGTGTACCAGCAATTTCACTGGATGCACGTAACCATGCTCGAAACTGACCAAGTGCTCAAAAAGATGTTGCATTGATCTCTTCTCTTTTTTTTTGGTATTTATCTCATTTTCGTACCTAAATATACAGTTTTTTATTCGATATATCCCACAAAATGGGATGAAAATTCCTAATACATAAATTGATATGAAAATCCAATGAGCATAAACTACTCTTCATATTTCAAACACAAATTACAGAAACAGAATATAATAAAATAAAATAAATACAGTGACCAGGAGTGTGAATTGTGAGGTATGCCTGTTTATTTGAAATATCAGAAATTAACATAACACTTGCTTTGCTTCTTGCAACTTCCATCAAGTTTCTAGATAAACATAAATATTGCTTTATTTGGTTGATCCCACAAAGTAAGATTAGAATCCTTATTTTACATATTTGATATTCCAAACATAACTTACAGAAACGTGAATACATAAATACAATGATCAGAAGTCTACGATAAAGCCAAGACTGCCACGTATCCTAGAAGCCACATGAGTGCCAGAATTTACTCCAATCTTCCTGAACCTGATGATCCAAATCACAGAACCCAAAAAAGGTTGAAGCTTTAATATGATATGGAAAGAGTATGACTTTACACGATTATCCCCCTCCAGCAGCTATTCATCTTAGATTTTCATTATCCATCCCATGAAGTAGACATACACAAAGCCAGGTTAGACATCCATTGAGCAAAAGAAAAGTTGAAACTTGATACGCATGAATATTCTGCATAACCAGCTTCCTGTCAAAAACAGATTCCGTGAAACCACATTTATTTCTTACCCACCAAACGTACCATATAACTGTGCACCAAACTACCACCCACATTTCTGCTTCTTTTTTCAAAACTTTATGTAAATGCTGCCAAAATGGTTCAATCGGGGTTGTTTCCTCAAATTGTCCGCAAAAAGCGCAAAACACATCCTGTGAAGCATCCATAATGTTCCTATTCCTTAGATTGTCCTTAGTTGGCAATCAATCCAAGAATACTCTCTCCACACAAGGCATATAACTTTCTTCGGGACCTTCAATTTCCAAATCATTGAAAACGCCTCTGTTGGTTGACTTCCCATAAGTAAATTATGCAAGACCCTATACCCATATTTTACTGAGTATATTCCAGTGTTGTCATCAAGCCACCACCAACTATCACGACCCTGTTTCTGAATTCTAACATTTGCTAACATGTGATTTATGGTTGTAACCAAAAATGTCTCCCATTCGAACCATCTCCTTCTCCACTTGAAATCCCACATCCAAGTATCTCCCACCCAAAAAACCCTACACTTGTGAAATATACATTGATCAGGAGTTTTAAGTATACCTGTTTATTCAAAACTTGAGAAATATACACTTGCTTCTTTCACCTTTCACCAAGCCAATTACTTGACGCCCAAATTTTTGCAGCACCAGAGCTTGCTCCCCTCAACCTTCATTCTCCTCAAATGAGAAGAATTCTTAACAAGCAACTCAACAGCCTTGGAGTCTATCCCAAAATAGTGCATAATATCCACATTTACAAGGCATTTGCAGCTCCTGAGCAAAGAAACCATAGCAACACAAGTGTCCCTTACGATGGAGAATTGTGCCAAATTATAAATTGTGCCAACCATTTTAAAATCTATAAGAGAATTGCACCAATTATCTACGATGGAGTTGTTTAACCCTTTTTTACTTGGAGTAAGTTAAAAAATTTCATCTTAAAAATAAATTAGGAGAACAGCCCAGAGCTACTTATGAGCCTACAAGATAATTAAACCAATTAAACTCTGGTCACATCAAAACAGAAATTAAATAAAAATCTGAAAGAGAAGCAAACAGAAAGTTTACAGTTCATCCTGCATACATACTCACAATCTCCCACCAAACATCAAACTGCGGTGATTTAGTTCCCTTAAGGTTGAAAGAAATAGATAAATCAAGAGGAAAATCAATCCTTGACACCAAAATGTGAAGAACTGTTGCTCTCTTCCATGGATGTACCAAAGCTAACCATATTTTATTTGAAAAATCCAAGTTAACAGCTATTATATTTACATGCTTATAAATTATTTAGAATATAAGTCAATAAAAATCTGCAAAACATGTTCAGGTATGTATGCACACCTGAGGAATGGGTTGCCAGCAACAACCATGGCATGGCTTGCCCAAAGTCTTCACCTCCAGTTCTTATTGCAGAAAATCCCGTACAATTAGGTATGAATTCACCTGTTCAACATTATAATACATAAGAATTGTGATAAATAATTAAATTCAGCAGCATTATTGGCCAGAAAGCATTCAGGACAATTTTGTCTCCAACATGTCCTTGGACGGTGGAGAAACAGCATTCTGTGAAGCATTTACTCCTTGACCAAGTAAGCTACCTACAACATCACAAGGTGTACCAAGTGGTTGATGGTTAAAGAGAGCCATGAAGTTCCCACTGTTAAACTGTGGTTCTTGATCAATGGGGGATTGAGAAGACAAATAGTTTTCACTCTGTGATAGCTTTCCTTTGAAGGTTGGAGAGCTGTGTGCAAAGGAATAGGTGCCATAGATCTTTGTTCATAGATCTGGTTCATATGTCACCTTGCGATTGAGGGAACATGCCTGAATCTCCTTGAATCAGAGAACCAGCCTGGAAGGGGATCCAATGCACCAGATATATACGACCACCTGACTGTGAAGATTAATCAACATGAGCTGGAAAGGGTTGTTGTGCATGTTGACTAAGCAGCAATAAGGGTTCTTATCATGTACCATGTTTCTTTTCATTGTTATACCTTAATTAGTACTGCCAAACAATGTACATCAATATCTTCTGGGACCAAATCCCCTATTTAATTCATCCCTAACACTCCTCTAGACAATTGTGTGCAATAATTCTGAAGATCTCCTCTGCCTGCATGAATAAATCTAACTGTTTAACAAAGCAGGAGCATACAAGTAGTACTTTGTAAATTGAAGTAATGATCAAGTCTGTATAGAATGGTGAATTATAAAGCAGAAGTGTCATTTCTCTTTTTGACATTTTTTAAATTGAGTCCAGTTGTTAAGTTAAATGTCATGAGAAAATGTTACAAGGAGAAGCAAAGCTGAGAGTAATCTAGGTGATCAACCTGAAACCCTCAAAGTGTGTACAAGTGCCTTTGCATTAGAAGCAGTACGGTTGGCAAACTGTTCCCTCTTGTGTCATGTGATAACTGCATGGATTCTGTTGAAACTCCATAAACATGTGAAAAACAAAACAAAAAGAAGCCAACAAAAATCAAACTAGTTATTTCCATCATGAATCATGAGAAAGACAAGTACCATCTTTATGCAAAAACAAATACAGCTAACTACATATATCATACAAGGTTGAAAGAGCATTCAAATTTTCAAAAGAAAACTAATACAAATGAAACACTTACAAAATCCCATTGGCGATATTTCAAAACTACCTACCTGTTTGATTGGACCATATGACTCAAAATCCCTCTGCTCCCAGTGGTCTCTGTTAGAAGCAAAATACTAGCAAGTGAACAACAGAAATCAATTCCCCTACCTACAATACTACAAAGCATGCATGAACATATATCATATCATGGACCATCAAGTAGAAGATACAAACAAACCGGCTTCTTGATCATTGTCCAAACCCAACCCTGCAAAAAAAAGAAGGTAAAATATGTGTTTTTCATCCCCATAAATATGAAAGTATTGGGAATTCGTTCCTCTGAACATTTTCATATTTATGAGGATAAAAAAATCACCTCATGGACATCAAAGTACGCACTCGCTTGTGACTATATCTATCTCCTTGGCACTCGGGGTGTTCCTGAGTATCTGCATTTGTTCTAGCACCGCCTCTCAACTTTGTCGATAGAATATTCAGTAGTCTTTTCCGTCGATCCGATTCTTCTTCCGGCAGGTTGGAAAATTCTAACACAAACCTGGACACTTTGACACCAGGATGTGTTATTTCACGAACCTTAACGCCAACTGTTTTGGGAGAATCAAACAATGCTCGCAAGAGAGAACGAGATTGTGGAGAACCCAACAGTATCCGAGTGGCAAAACGAGATTGAGAAGAACTAGACATGATTATTCAACGGTGTTTAAGCGATTGAGATTGAGAGAAGAAAAAGATTAGGAGATTGAGATTGAGAGAAGATAAAGATTACGAGATTCACAATTTGATCATTTCTCCGATCAAAATTAATTTTTTGTATCAATAATGGACAAACGACCATTTGCCAGCAATTTTTTTTCAAATTTATCCCGGCTATTAATTTAAATTTTATCCCAAGTGATAAATTTGAAAAAAAAAATTGCCCCCAAAAGATCATTTGGCCATCATTAATAGCTACTTAGGTCTGAATAATCAAAATCGACACTAATTACGGATATAAACATTCATATTCCTTAACAAAACCCACAAACCTTACACTAAAAATAAAATACATACAAAGTTAGATTAACTAACATAGCCGATATGCTATGATTCTCTCTCCGATCAAAATTAATAACCATATCAGTAATAGCTACTTAGTTATGAGTAATTAAAATCGGCAATAGTTAATTACAGACATAAATGATGTATTTAAGTATAGCCTAATAAAAACATCTAAATGATTTATCAAAAATAGTATAAAAATAAAAACATCTAATTTTTGGCGGAGTGACCAATCAATTATGTGTAAAAAAACAAAAACAAAAACAAAACAATTATTTACTTAAAATAATAACAAAGCGTGGCAAAGAGAGAGAGTTATAGAAGACGTTGGTCGGACCTCGCTTGCGGTCGCGGTTCTTGCCGGAGTCGATCGGAGCTGCGTCGGCGGCGGAGGCGTATCCGGCGGCGTCGCGAGGGAGCTTGTACTGCGAGAGGTTGTTCATACTCACACTCTTCCTCATGGAGTCCACCACGACTCTGACGCCGAACAGCATGATCTCGCCGGAGACGGCGGAGTTGGCGGCGGCGGCGGAAGAGGAGGAGGAGGAGGATAGAGGCATTTGTAATTCATTGAAGAAGGGTCGCACCATAGAGATCTTTAACAGCTTTGAGCTATTCTACCATCTTTCTACATATTCTCTCAATTTTTCCTTCCTAGATAAGAAGTAAGAATTTTGTTTAGTTTTCCTTTCTTAAAAAATTTTAGAATTGGATTTGACTTTGATCTAACAATAATGTTGTTTGATTTATAATTTTCAGCCTAACTTTGTTCTTACAACAAGCATACTTGAACGGTTCATGCTCTCTTTGATTATTTCTACCAATAAAAGTACCTATACTATACCTGCATAATTTCAGTGCTTATGTGGTGGTGATGGAGGATATCCTTTGCAACAGTTTAAGTTGCTATTGCATAACTTTGTGAGTAATTTGTTCTTAAATATATTCAGATAAATCAAATCATGAAAACTTTAACGGAGATATTAACTATCTTGACTTTGAGGGAATTTAAGCTTTATAAAATTTATAATTGTGGAGCATACTTTTTAATATTTGGAAACTCAAAGGAGAAGTAAACTTTTACAAAATAGAAATAGATCATTTTTTTTCCTAAGTTTGAGATTAATCTTACTCGCAATACATGATTATGATTAACCTAAGAAAATTTTATTCACGATAAGAATCAAACACAGATTTTTCTGTTAAATACATCATCCTCGTTCATGTAAATGCGGTGGGATCTTATCGCGTCTATCCTTTGGAATGAAATAGATCATTGATACAATGTAAATTAGGATAAGGTTAAATATACCTGCTACTTCCACTTGACACATAATAAAAAGAATAAGTTTAGGTGAGGGCAGTAATTTTAATTATGTAGGGAGATTGTGGTAAAGATGGAAGCACGGCAGGACAACAATCTTTTTGGATCAACGATGAGAGGTAGAACAACAAATGAAGGAACCGTTATCCATTATGATTGAAAATAATTGGTGAATGAAATTATTATCGTCATTAAATGATTAAACTTAATAATAATAATAATGATAATAATAATAATAATATGAGAATGAGGATTGTTGTTTAAGGTTTCAAATCTATTTTTTCTTCAATTACTTAGTGATTTTTAATTTTTTAAATAAAAAAGAATAATAATCATTTTTAGTCATCATTATGTTAACTTAACTATTTTAAAATTTAAAACACTAATGTTTCTAACGAAAATTTGAAAAAAAATGACCAAAATAATATATTTCAAAAATACAAAGGACAATAATAAAACTTTTAATACATAATATATCAAAGCGAAACAATTATGAAATATAATGAACCAAAACATAATGAACAGAACACTAACATTTTTAACGAATAAACAAAATGATACATTTTAAAAACTTTAAAAACCAAAATAAAACTTATAAAACTTAATATATCAAAATAAAAGAGTAAAGTACCAAATTTGTCCCTCACTTTTGGAGGCGCTGTCAATTTGGTCCCTGAGATTTAAAAAATGTTAAAATGATCATCGACTTTACATTTCGTTTGCCACGTTAGTCTCTGCCGATAGTAGTCTCTTGACACCGTTAGTAAATGTGTGATTTAAGTGTCACCTGGACGCACACGTGGAACTTCCACATTATCTTCTACTTGCCACGTAAGGAGTGACTAAATTGACATTAAAGGGACTAAAATGACATAATTTAGGTGATGTCTTTTTCCCCAAAATCTTAAAACCCTAACGGCTACTTTAACATTCACGCTTTCATTTCATTTTTCCTCCTACTCATACTCTCATCCAATTCTTATTATTCTCATATTCATCTTTCTCCATCTTTGTAGTTCTTTTTCTATTATTTTAAGGTCTATCATGTCTGTTAATTCAAGCACAAGGGAGAATGTCACGTCAAATCGTCTTTTCTATTGTTGTAGAAGAGCTATCATTCGAACAGCAAGGACGACAAGGAATAATGGGAGACTGTTTTATACTTGTCCATTACCACAAGTAAGTAATGTTAATGGTGTTTTTTGTATTCTAATTTTTGTGCAAGATTTAACATGAGTATTTTGTGGGTTGATGAAGACATTGGTTGATGAAGACATTGATGTTGGTGCAACTGAAATAGGTAGAAGATCAAATGCAGTGAAAAACAAAACCCTTACCTCTATTGGAAAGCACTGATTGCGTCAATCAACACTGGAGAGTGACGATGATCGACGTGGAACACACAAAAGCACTGATTGCGTCAATGAACAGTGAAGGGCGACGAAGAATGGCAACCACCACCACTGGGAGAGCGATGATCAACGTGGACCTAGCACACGAATGTTATCCTTCAACCATAGGAGGGAGAAAATGATGAGATAAAATTCATCACGTTTTCAATTAGACTGAAAACTATTAGGGATCAATCTGACACTATATACAAAAATTAGGTCATATTAGTCCCTATGACGTGACATTGCTTATTTTCCAATTACGCTTATCATGTGTGCGTCCAGGTGGCACATAACGTGTCACATCACATAATGTTAGGAGACTACTAACGACAGGGACTAACGTGACAAACGAAATGTAAAGTCAATAATCATTTTAATATTTTTTAAATCTCAGGGACCAAATTGACAACGCATTCAAAAGTAAGGGACTAATTTGATACTTTACTCCAAAATAAAATAACTACTACACATAATAAACAAAAAATGATATTAAACCAAAAGTTAACACAACTAAGCACGGATTGCACATGAAATCCAAAAAAATAAACTAATTGTCAAGCATTGATTTCCACCGCCAAATATCCATACTTCCTTGTTACAATTTCGTGCAAGTTATCAATCATACCAAAGTAGCATGTCAATTCCTCCCCTATCAAACAGCAAAGTTTAATGTCTCACGAAGAATTTTGCTGGATTCCCACTCCTCATTAGATTACAGTTGGGATTTACCATCGTCCTTTAATTAAAGTTGTCCTTTAACTTTATGATGCCTCATCCCCTATTAAGCTGGATGCAGGTTTCCATGCTAGTGGGCCTAGTCAAATCCTTAAATGAGTCCAGAAAAGTCAATTTGATGGACCACACACTCACCAACTTGTTCTTGTACACACAAAATGAAGCACATAAACAGTGTTTGTCACATTATATCAAACCATTTCTAACAGAAACTGAGCAAGTGCTCAGAAAGATGTTGCATTTATCTCATTTCCGCACATAAATATAAAGTTTTTTATCCGATATATGCCACAAAATGGTATGCAAATTCTTTGTACATTTATATGAAAATCCATTTAGCAGAATCTACTCTACACGTTTCAAACATAATATAAACTTATGACTTAACACTTGTTTTGCTTCTTTCAGCTTGCACCAAGTTCGTAGATAAAATATAGTTCTTTATTTGATTGATCTCACAAAATGAGATTAATTCGAAGCCTTATTTACATATTGGGGAAAATTGTTTTTCCTCCGAAAAAAAATGAAAATATTTAAAATTTAAATTTTTAATATGTTTTTTATTCTTATTAGATGTAATCTAAACCTATTAATTAGGCATATAATCGATATAAAAAGTAACATTTTTTTCTTTAATTATACACATAATTAATGTAAAAAAAGTAAGTAGATTGAGATGTTCTAATCTTTCATAAAAAAACAATACATTTCAATTTCATGATAATAAAAGTATAATAAAAAATTTACAAAAACAAATTACCAACATTTTCATATCAGGAAAACATATTTTATTCTTACATATATTTAATAAGATTTCCAAGCATAAAATACAGAAATGAATGGATAAACACATCAATCAGGTGTGCGAACTGTGAAGTATACGTGTTTATTCAAAACTAGAGAGAAAATATACACTTGCTTCATTCACCATCCATTCCAACTACACAACAACAACTTCAATAAACTTACTCGCCGCCCACATTTTCGCAGCATCAGAGAGCTTGCTCCCCTCAACCTCCATTCTTCTCAAACGACAACAATTCTTAACAAACAACTCAACAGCCTCAGAGTGAATCCCGGAGCAGTTGACAACATCCACATTCTGGAGCTGCTTGCAGCTCCTGAGAATGGAAGCCATGGCAAAACTGGTGAGCCCCTTGCATCCTCTCACCTTCAAGTCAATCAAATGAACGCACGAAACCGTCATCGAAACGAACTCCTTGTCGTGCAGCATTTCGTTGTGCGACAAGTCGAGCATCTTCAATTTCCTCAAATGCTGCCCCAATGTGGCAAGCAGACCCGGTTCTGTTTCAACCACGTCACAGTTAACAAGCGCCAATTCTTCCAGGCCTTTCAACGCTGCGGCGAGGGCCTTCAAGCCCTCGCCGCTAACGAGGCAACAGCTCTGAAGCCTAACGCTCGTTAGCCCCTCGAAATTCCTCGCCATCTCTGAGAGATGGTGGTTGTTGAGGTCTAGAGGCAAACGAAGATCGATTTTTCGTACATTACACCTACACTGAGTAAAGAACTGGAGTAATCCCTCTTTGCTTCCACCATCATGAACTAAGAGGGAACTCAAGGAGGTACAATGCTCCACAAGTTCTAAGAGAACAGCATAAACCACAGTCCTGCAAGTTCTCAGCTCAATTTCCTCGAGACCTTGCAAGGACTTGAGAAAAGACGAATAAGACCCTCCTATCCCCTGGCAACTCTGAAGCCTTAGTTTCTTAAGCTTTCTACATCTTCTCCATAACCAACCCACACCCCAATCGTCGCTGCGAATCCCCACCAAACAAATACTCTCCAACCCCAACCCCAATTCAAAATCAGAATCGGAATCAAAATCATGACTTTCTTCATCATCAGAAGAGAAAGTAATTGACAATTCCTTGAGGCAGGGGAAGGAGAGGAGCCAGTTGAGAAAAACAGGTCTCGGGAGGGTGATGCGGAGGGAATTTAAGCGGGGGCAGGAGGCGGAGAGAGAGAGTAGGGAGGAGAGAGAAACGGGTGCGGGGGTGAGAGAGAGCGAGAGGAGGTTGGAAAAGGGAGAGATGATGAGCGAGAGGAGGTGTGGGGAGAGAGAGAAGAGGGGTGGGGAGAGGGAGAGAGAGAGGGAGGAGAGGAAAGGGTGGTGGGAGAGGAAGGAGGAGAGAGAAGGGATGAGAGAGAAGTGAGGGGTTGTGAGGCGGAGAGAGAGGGAGGTTGTGGAGGAACGGTGGAGGCGGAGCCACCGCTTGCAGACGAGGGAGACGGAGGACGAGGATGATGAGGGAAGTTTCTGGAAGATTTCTTGCAGTAGTTCATCGTATAAACTGTTCTCCATCTCTCTCTCTGTGTTTGTGCTCGTGTGGAGGAGAACGAAGAACAGAACTGAACGGGTTGTTGTTCTAGCAAGGTCTGGTTTTTGACGAGAGAGAAGGTTGATTAGGTGAGAATTGAGAAGAGGAGAAGTGAATTTTTTATAAAGGCACCTTGCTTACACGCAGGTGAAGAGGACGTGGAACTCACGTCCTTACATTAAAAAGTAATAAATAAACAAAAACAGACAAACAAACAAACCAAAGTTGATACCTTACATTAGACAAAAGAAACTAAGAGGATAAGTGTCACTTAAAAAATATGAAAAGAAAAAAAAGTAATTAGTGTTTCTTATTGATATCCAAAATAGAATGAATTTGGTGAAGCCACTTTTTTTTTTTTTTGGTTTTTAATGTAGTTTTCTAAATTAGATTTTGGTTTTTAATGTAGTTTTCTAAATTAGATTTTTTTCGATTTGGCTGACTTACTTTACATATCAATATTGTGATTTGCTAATTAATAACTGAACAAGCAAAATCATCATTTCTTTTATCCTTAGAGTGTGTTTGGATGAGGGAAAATTTTAAATATTTTAATTGAAATTCTTTTATTTTTAAAATTTTGTGTTCAAATAAAAAAATTAAAAATGGTGAGGGTGAAATAAAATGAATGCAAAGAGAAGATAATTATCGACGTGAGGGAAGAGTCGTCGCGAATTCAAAAACAGGATTTCGAAAACTTTGAGTTGGAAGAGAGGATTAAAGTTATAAAGAAAATATGTGAATGTTTTGAAAGATTTTTCTATCAAGAATAAAATTTTAATTTCTCACATTTTAAGGGAAAATTAAAATTACACATTTTTAATCGTTTAAAATTCTGTTTTAAAATTTAAAAGATTTAAATTTTTCATAAAAAACATCCAAACAATAAATTTTAGATTAAAAAAATTTAAATTTTCTGATAAATTACTTTTCTCAATTAAAATTCTCCATATAAATTTCATACTTTTTAACGTGAACAACCAAGCCTAGTTTTACTCACATGATTTATCAAATTAAGTAAAAAAAAATATTTTCTATATTAATTATAATTATAGTCAATATATAAAATAATTTATATATCAATTATATTTATAATCGATATAAAAATATTTTTTACATTAATTATAATTATAACTCATCAAAAATTAAAATCACCCACACATCTTTCATTTCACATAATTTTATGAAACTATCTAATTTGATAATATAAAAAAAAGTCTAGAATTTACTTGATGATATTATTTCTTTAATTTTGGTAAGATAATTCCACAATTATATTTTTATTTTTTTAAATAACTGCACATCATAAAATCAAGGCATTTTGTGTTATCATCCTTTCCTTTCAAACATTAGTTGGTTGACTTTTATAGTTGAAACTAATTAAAAGAGTTTTACAAACTAATACTTTAATCAATCTAAAAAAATTTAAATTTGTATCCTAGAATAAAAAATGATTACTATTTCTAAAGGATTAATTTGACGCAAATTTAGCTTAAAGAATCGGTGCAACAATGTAAGGCTTTCACTATCTTAATATGTACAAAAATAATCTATATGTGGAAAAACTTATGTTTGATTCCCATCATGCATAAAATTTCATTAGAACAACAACAATACCTAAAAAAATAATATTTGAGCCGGTGAATTAGAAGATATTCGTGGTTTCTGATTTAGGATAAAAAAAATTTGATACAAATTTTAAAATAAAATCTAAAATAAACTTTTGAAAATAAAAGATCCAAATAAATCTGAAAATAAAATAAAATACTAAAAATATAATATACCCTTCATTCTATCTCAAAATTCATATCATGAACATATTTTGAGCAAATTATATTAAGATTTCCTGAAATTTTATATAATTACATAAGTATTTCCTTTTTTTTAAGTGATTACTTTCGCATCGGTTATACCCTACGTTAGTGTAATATTTCAAACATATAAAGGAGATTATTGTAGGAAAATAAAAAGGAATAAAATTATATGAAAAGTCTGGGGATTGGGTAGCTGCTTCGAGAGGAGATGGAGAATTCAAAGTTACTCATCTTCATTCTAGCGAGAAATTTGTAATTGATATAAACAAATAGAGTTGTTTGTGTAACTTCTGGGGATTGGTTGGAATGCCTTGCAGACATGCAGTGGCTACCATACAATTCAGAAATTTTAAGGTTGTGGATTATATGAATAATTATTATTCAAAGGAAACATATGACGCTTATTATGGCCATAAGGTGGCATCAATCAATGGTATGGATATATGGCCATCTACATTGTTTGAAGACATTTAACCACTAAAATACAAAAAAGGTCCTGATAGATCAAAGAAATTGAGAAGGAGGGAGCCTGATGAGGACCCTAATAGGACTAGACTAAAAAAGGACCTAGTTCCATATAAATGCACCAAATGTTGGAGAACGGGTCATAATTTGAGGAGGTGTCCATTGCCACCTCTAATAGTACCTGAAGAACAAAATCTAGAACCTAGTAAAGCTTAGTGTGCAAATCAAGATACAGGTGAGGGTGCAACTCAAGGTGTAGCTCAGGGTGCAAATCAAGGTGCAGGTGAGGGTGAAGGTCCACCTGCTGGAGGTCAAGGAGCAACTGAGGGTGGAAATGAGGGTATACCTACTGGAAGGTAGACTTAGGAAGTCAATATTGTTTATGGTACACTTACTGGAGTTCAACCTAGGCAATTGAATGTTGTTTTGGGTGCATTTGCTGGAGCTTAGACTCAGAATAAAAAATAAGGACATCACACAAATCAATAAGGTAAACTTTTCACAAATGCATAACATACCACATGAAAATTCATATAAATTAATTTGGTAATTTATTTTTGTAGGGAAAAAGTGTACAATAGTTTGTAAGAAAATTTATTGGTCCTCAACAACATCATTAGGCCAAACCTACAAATAGACATACGACAATACTCACTGTTTTTTTGTACTAACTGCATTAATTTCACAAATTTAATTTTTATAGGGGCATTGTGGGCACAATACTGCTTTAAATGAAAAAGTACATAAACTTCTTTCTAAACGCAAGGCACCAACAACAACCAAGGCACCAACAAGCAAAAAACTTAAAGGTTCTCAACTAACAACTATTGATAGGAACATTGAGCTGGGAAGTGGACTTTTTGACACTCAGACCAAGCCATGTGCATCAGTTAAAGATAGAAATTGACAAAAATAAGACAATGTGAAATACTTTTTGTTGTGGGGGTGTGGAAATGTTGCTTGCTTCATTTTTTACTTTTTGTAGTGGAATGTGGGAATCATGTGCATAGTTTACTGCACCTTTTATGTATTTGTTCTAGACAATGAGCACATTAACTATTACTTTAGGCCTTTTGGGACCATGTCGCTTATATCAAACAATTCTCACTTATGAATATATTGATATCTCTTTTGTTATATTTATACTATCACATTAACTCCATGAATGAAATCTTCATTTTACTGCAAATTAACAAATATACATTTCACTACCCCAAATTAATTTTTTTAATATCGTAGTACCTATAAAATGAAACATTTTCATTTTGATACTAAATTTTTTTATCTATTAAAAAAAAAGTACCTACAAAACAAACCATTTTATCATAACTAGCTCAAATTTGATTCATATTATTGCCACAAATTCTTTTTGGTACCAATAAACCACCTAAAACATGACCTTGTTGCCCTTGTTAAGCCAATAATAAAGATGACATTAACACATCATAAACTAATTTCATCAGAAACATCCAACCACATCAAATACAACATAATTACTTTCCAAGTACCAACCTACCAAATTTAACAAACACAACTATCGAAAGAAATGAACAAATTTAGCTACAACTCAATTTCTTCTATGACCACTAACATTCGTTGCAACTACAATACTTAGTAAATAAATGAACACCCAAAGCACTACAAATAAAAAACCTAACAGCTTCACCCTATTTCTTTCAACAATAACATTTTTCTTTTTCCTTCCAATTTTACTTTTCAAGTGCGCAACTTTAGTTTAGGATGCACAACATTCTTCTTCATGTGCAACAATTTTTACCCTCAAATATACTATTTCTTCTATATTTGCTTTAGCTTCCTCCATCAATGACGCAAGTTTTAGCTTCACTTCTTCATTTTCGTGAACATAATGGATTAAATCACTCATTTCTGTGGAAACATTATTGCCAGCCTTAGTATCATCAACCTATTGAAAAAATCTGCAAGAACTGGATTCCTACAATACAATACCAATTAAACAGAGTAAAATCTAAAACAAAACACAAAATTGACATTTCCTTACATTCCAATGTGGGCATCTCCAAAACCTTATCCCCGGATGGTTCACACTACGCGACGTGAACATAATAGCGGATACCTCACATTTGCACTTAACCATCATAGGAGATGATGGCGACGATTACGACAACCCACCCTTTCCCTTCATCCTTTCACCCATCAACCAAACAACCTCCGTTAGGGTTCCAAAATAGCCTTAGGTTCCAAAATTCTAAATGCCTCCCTTAAACGAGAGGACGTCAGAGGGGTAGTCGACAATGTAGAAGATGACGTCAGAGCGGGTGGCGACGATGTGGGGGTTAAGAAGTGGTCTTCGAGGTCAAGGAGTAGTTGGGCCTTTGAAGGGGTGTCGTTGAAGATGGTGAGGGGTTTAGTTTGATTTTAATTTCATTTTTTAAATATTTAAAAACAAAAATTAATGACATGAATTACGTGGTTAGTGACTATGCATGATGATGTGACATTTCGTTAGTCATGTCATCACTTAATGAATGTAACCTAACGACAGGTAATAAAATAAAATGCAATTTTTTTTAAGTATCTGGAGAAAAAAATAAATGCTAGTTAATTTTTTAAAAATGAACTATATTCCAAATATAAAAAATTTAATTAAACCTAAAAAAAAGCACGGTCAACCAAATGTTTTGCTCATTCTCTACCTTAGTTTCATATATGTTGAAAAAAAAAACAAGTATAATTTTTAAATTGTAAAAGTTTTAGATAATGAGACGTGTTAGTTTTTTTTTATTTTTTATAGTTTGACATTAACTTTGCTCGGAATTTTTATTTTCGTACAGAAACACAAAATACTTAATTTAAACGGTGATGATTGAATTTCTGAAAAGGCAAAATATGCTTAAAAGAACATTTAGTGGTGGAATGGAATCCAAGTTGAAAACAAGAAAGGAATCTGAATAAATAGGAGGTGAGTGGACATGGGGGATTAATGGGTGGGGTCATCTTCTAGTTAAAGAGTAAGAAAAGAGGATGAGAATGTTCTATATATATATTCCAGAAGAAAAATGTGAAATTTCATAAATTTATGGGTTTAATTTATATGAAGATATTAAAAAATATTTTAAAAAGAAGGTAAAATATTTTTTTATAAAAAGAATTTATGCATCTCTATTTCAGGAGAAACTAGCTAAATGAAAAGAGCTATTATAAATAATATTTTAACTTGTAAAAGAATTTTTTGTTACTTTTACGTTTTGCTTTACAATTATTTTTTGAAAAATTATCTAAACTAATTCACCTATAATTAATTTATATTTTCAATTTTTATTGTTTGAATACAATGACTTTAAATTTTTTTGTATATATATCTTTGATTGTTTAAATTTTATTGTTCGAGTATAATTACTTCATTTTTTCATATTTATCTTTGACTATTTTTTTCCTCCATAGATATTTTTCTTTAAAAACAATTTTATTTAAGGTACTGATAGAGGCTAAATATGAATATTCAATGGCTTAAAATATTTTGCTAGTCTTATTTATAGGGCAATATTATAAGTTTTGCAAAAATATTTCAACAAAATCAAGTACGAATGAATAACAGGTTTCTCAAAATCGGTTATCAAATAAGTGGCTTGTTTCTTGTTGATGAAAAATTAAATAAAAAAGGGACTTGAAAAAAAACCACAGGTATCAATATTTTACAATTTCGTCATTTCATGTAAAACAAATTGTACCATTAAGCAGTTTCTGTTTTGCCAATAAAAAAATATTTAATGGTATAAATTTGTTTTCCATGACAAATGCATCTCAACAAAAAATTGTAAACCGTTTATACTCTCACCATAAAATTGATTAATAATATGATGTATATCAAGTCACTCTTTTTTCTTTCTTTTTGTTCATTTTTTACCGATAAAAAACAAACTTTGTTTCATAACCAATTGTGAGAATCATCAATTATGTGTTCATTCATACTAAATCTCTTACAAATTGTTTAACATGTCTTCTTTTTTTTCTCTTTTAAATTGTAATTTTGATATTTGAGTTTCTCAAATTCATGATTTTGATATTTTTGTAATTTAATTATAATATTTGATTCCTAATTTTATAAATTGGTGATTTTTATTCTCCTCATATATTATTATGATTAATTAAATTATTAAGTTAATTATAAATTATTCAAAATTATTAATTATTAAAAAGTTGAATAAAAATTATTAATGTTAATTTTTTTGCAACACTATATTCATCCTCTTCTCCATAAATATTATTTCCATACTTATTATCGCAAGCAACTTCACCAATCATAACATCACATTAGAGTTATTAGTCTTTTATTAAAGTTTTTAATGATTAATAATTTTTATTTAATTTATAATAATTTAATATCTTTAATAATCATAATTTTTTAATTAATAATCTATCAGGAGATTAAAGTTATAAATTTATAAAATTAGAAGGACTAAATGTTATAATTAAAAATTAAGAACAAAATTATGGATTTAGAAAATTAAAAGGAATAAAATTATAATTTATCCGAAGTGTTAAATATTTAAAAATTATAAAAATATATGCATATAATAGGGGAAAACATGTGTTGTCTTTGGGAAAGTAGTAACAGCGTCGCATAAGAGCCGCTACGGCAGGTATACCTTCCGTCTCAAGAAAATTGACATGTGACGTTAGTGTTGTTTTCGGACTCTTCTCAGTCATGTTCAGTTTGTCTGCTTCGTCTTTCACTTCTATTTTTAGTTAAACCAGTTATTCCTGCACGTCATTTAAAAAAACTAATCGGGTAATCCGTATGATGGACGAACCATTCTTAAATTATTGACTATTTTAATTAAATTTTTGAATTATTTTTAGCTTATCCTAACTACAATATTCATTATGAGAATATTTTGCTTCTTAAAAAAATAATTAATGAAAATTCCAATAATCAAAATTAACAAAATGTTATAATATAAATATGTAGTGAGGTTTTATATCGAAAAGAAAAAGTTGAGTAACATGAGTATAAGATTTATAAATATGACTTTTAAGGTTTTGAGTTAAAACGTGATATTATATTTATTTATGTAATTGTTTATGATTTATTGATGTAAATCTGTATCGTGTTTAACCCCTTAAATTTCACGATATAAACATATAAATGAATGATTTTTAATTTATTAATAGTTATTTTAATTAATAGAAAAAATGTGTATTCATCTTATAGTAGTAGTTACAAATGAAAAAGATACATGTTATTGCTAAACATTTTGTGGTTGATGTCAACTAATTAGATTTATATATTTTATAGATATATTTATCAATAAGTTGGATCTTTGAAGAATGAAAATGTTAATAACTTGTTAAATATAAAAAAACATTTGTCATTAATTTTAATTCTTATGTTCATGCAAACATCAATTTTGTGACATTTTCATCTATGTATATCATATAAATGAGTTTTCTAACATTAATAGATAAAAAATAATGATAATATAAATTTATCTCATTTTTTATATTTTTTGAGATTAAATTTTATTTTTTCATGAGACAGATTTATCAATAGACAAGAATAAAAATAATTATTTATTTATTTTTAATTTAGGATAAGAAAGTGGAGAAAAAAGGATTATTGATACTAATCACTTTTTGGTATGAAAATGCAATCCTTGAAAGCACCGCCACAACAGTGGATTCCAAGAGCATCAATCAATAATAATATTTAAAATCCTATTTTTATCATTGTTTAATAGTGTAAAATAGTTTTATAATATTATTTAATTATAAATTATTGTTTAAATTATTTTAAAATAACTATATTAAAAATTAATATATTTATCATACTTAATATATAAATCATAATTGAACGTGTAAATTTTTTTACATTATTAATATATAATTTTTTTCTCATTCTATATTGTGGGTTACAAGAATGATAATATGCTTTTTGTTCATGCATTTGGCTTGTGTTTCAGCTACCGAATATGGAAACATTAGATAAATATTTTATTGCTTTTCGAATAGTCATTACTCTCTTCGATGCTTTTTAATTGTTGGATTATTTTTATAAAAAAATTATTCTTATTTATTTGTTGTTTATAAAGTTCAATATAACATTAATTACTTTTTCATCAATTATACTCTTATTTTTTATCTTTAATTAATCTATACATACATTTATTTGGAATGAAAATAGAAAGAATATGACTAACTAATATGTTTAGGACATTGATTAAAGTAAGAAACTTAAAGAAAAAATATTTAAAGTGGAGGACATATCAGAGCATAACAACAATAATGAGCAATACAATTTTATGCATTCAAATAAAAATCTTTTTCATTTTAGTTTCGTAATTAATTTCTCACTGATTATCATTTGTCAAAGAGAAAAATGATGAAATAAGAAATTCAACGATTATTTTATTAGAATAATTTTTTTTAATTATTCTACCATTTAAAAGAACTACAAAGATAAACATAAATTGAGATATTTCATTCGTTGGTAATAATAGGTGAAGAGGGGTACATTTAAATAGTCCTACGAATGTCAATCAACTGATAATGACTAGTGTCAATATCATATTATTCTAAAACAAGTAAAATAAAACTATAATTATAAATACATATTTAACTCCAACCAATAAAATTCTTAAACTATTTTATTTTCTTTCTTTTGGGTCTTATTTGGTCCATCCTATCACTCTTGTAGTTATGTTCTTTGTGATTGCTTTTTGGCACTTGATTTGAATGTAATAGAACCATGTTTAGGTAAAATTTTAATACCTTCAATTGAAAAAAAAGAAGGAAAAAATGATGAGAAAGGTTTAGAGAGCAATGGGATAGAATACAGAGAATAGGGTTTATATACACACTCCCCTTTTATAATATATAAGAATATTTTGGTCACAGGGAATATTTATGGTAGTACAAGAAAACGGGAGTGTAATTAGAAAGAAGGGGAGTGGAAATAGCATTTTCCATAATGCGATTTAATTTAATCTCTCCCGCTTAGTGAGTGCTATCTATCATCTGCCTAAACCCCGCCGCCGCCTCTTTCTGGTCTCCTCAGTGAAAGCGTAATAGATTGCGACGGATTCCAATCCAAAGCTTTGCTCTGCAACAAATTTCAGTGTAAAACTTTCTCTCACATCTCGGCAATAACATCACTTACTCAATCTCCGTCTATTTATAATTATTATTATTGGGAAAAATGTGTTTGTATCCTCCATACTTTCCCTTTCGGCGAGTGAATGTACTCTCTAACTATAACTTCCACCAAACCTTCCTTCTCTCCCTCTATTCAATTCCCTCTTTGCTTTCAAATTTTAAATCTACACGATTTTAGGGGAACTCAACTCTCGCTTCGTTGTTCCAGAATCTCTTCTTCTGCTTTTGATTTGAACTTGTGGTGGTAGTTAGCTATGAAGCACACACCGGACACAACACCGACACAGACCCTTTGACACGACTAATGTCTAGACAGGGGGACACCGCATGCACACCGAAAGAGAGATTCTAATTAAATGAAATATGGATAATATAATAAAATATCTAAATCAATCATATATTTATTTTTTTAAAATCGGCCTTCTATGTTTTTTCATGTGTATTAGATGTGTGTGAAGGTGACAGCTTAAGTTTTCTAGCCAACCAAAAGTAATTTTTGAATCGGATAACTAATAAGAAGTGTCGAACAAGTGTTTAAGTGGGTCAGTGTTGGAAACGACAACACTTCGAAAGAGAGGTGTTTGTGCTTCAAGTTATTTTTAGAGGTTATTGGGATTTGGGATTTTAGTAACTTGATCTTTTTTAATCCCAATAGTTGTAGTTGAATACATTGGTTAAACTATTGTATTCCATGATATGTCTTTGCAGTTCCCACTTTTGCATCTAGGTGATAAAGAATTTGTTCATTTGAGTTGTACAGCTCTACCAGTACCAACACCATTAGGCTCTACTAACCTGGCAGGTATGCTTTTGTTCTTTTCATTATTGTTGTTGGAGACAAGTGACTTGGTTATCTCTATTCTCTGGTTAGTTAGGCAATGTGGGAATCTGTGAGTTAGGGATTGAGAAATTTTCTATGATAAATACACATGTCAAATTCACTAGTTTTGGTTTGCCTGGTATGTTTCCTAAAGACAAATGATACTATTAAACCAAACAGATAGGAGCCTTGCTTAAGTATATTTCGCTTACAACATCTCTATATGCCCTGCTTAGTTCCTTTTGGACTATGGTGGTGTAAATTCAATTCTGATTGGACCGTCCAATTAGGCCAAGGGTTTTATTTATGCTTTACAGCATAATTTGTATCTGTACAATGTGAAGTTGTAAACTAATGGTTTTGTTTTTTTTTTTTTGCTTAGTTTTTTACCATGGTTACTGAGGGAACCAAAAAACCTCAAGTTTCAGTACCACCACCACCACCACCTCGAAAAATCAATGTGCAGAAATATGCTGAATCACGTGCTCTCGAGCTCCAGAGTCTTCAACATATCATAGAAAATAGAGTAAACAGTGATTATAGGTCTCAAAGGAACAAGAGAAGAAGGACAACTGCGTTTAATAACCAAATTGCAAGAAAGGGGTGCAGAAGAAAGAGGCAGAAACTGGGAATAATTGATAAAGCCCTTGCTGAATCAGGTTTGGAGGAGGATCAACTAAAGAAGCTTTCTCGGCGTGTTCGTCGGAGATATGAACTAAAGAAAAACCCAGAGAATGGTTTTTGCACTTCTGGGGATGGAACCAAGAGGCTGAGAACTCATGTTTGGCATGCAAAGCGGTTTGCTATGACCAAGCTTTGGGGTTACCACCTTCCTTTGTGTCTTCAAGGAAGGTAGGTCTTTTTGAGTTAAATTAAAGCTTGTGAAAGAGTCTATGGGGGAACTTGAGACTAAATTAATTTCATGGTGTAGGGTTGTTTGATACTTTGATTTTGTTGGAATGTGTTTGAATTGGATTATGGAAACTTGATGCAACAAGCTTGTGAGTGTTTTAACATTCCCTTGGAAACACTAACAAGAGATTGTGCATGTGCTTATGCAGGGGTAAAGGTTCGAGGGCGCTCCTGAAAAGGCTCAAACAAGGGGTGCTTGTACATGATGCAAGCTATTATACTGCTGTCCAATTGGAGGGTCCAGAGGTAGTTTATTTTAGTTTTAATTTTAGCTTTAGCTTTTATGTTGGAATTTTCTTCTTTTTCATTGTTATACATCTGAGTCTAAAAGACACACTAAACTGTTGTTCTGATTCAAACATATCAAATAACTATTGTGGGCTCTCAGCCCGAAAAAGTAATGGTTTAATTTTCTTGGTTTTATTTAAGGCTGATTCTTGTATACAGGATTCATTAATGTCAGTATTAAGAATGGTGCTGGAACCCTATCTGGCAACAGCAACACATCCTGGAAATCATGATGACTCTGTTCTTTCCAGTGTAACCTATGGAAGTGCAATGGTAGGTGACCTGTTGCTGACTCCAGTAACTGCCTGGTTGGTTTGGTTAAACTAAATTAATTTTTTTCTTGACAGCTGCATCAATATGGAACACCAGATTCTCAGCCAATTGCTCCTGTAACCTACATGTGGCAACCAAGTTCCCAACAAAATATGAGTACTGAGCTAGATGGAAGAAATGATTATACTTCTTTTCGACAGTATGATATTGGTAATGATTTAAACAAACATGGTGTGGAATTATGTGAAAAATCAGGCAAAACGAAGCACGGTTCTTCATTAAGACGCCTATGGGTGTGGATACATGCTTCTGCCTTTGAAGAAGGATATGATAATCTAAAAATTGCCTGCCAGAAAGAGGTTCACTTTCTTTAGCTTCTTCTATGGACCTTCCAATTGTATTTTTTTTCATTGTCTGGGTTATAAAGCCAAAATCAGAGTCTGAAATTTTAGATAGAAAGGACTGAGAAATCATTTGTGTCAATAACGGAAGTACAAACAAGAGGATTCTCCTTCCAAATGAAGCTAATTTTCTTTTCCTAAATGCTAAGTGACAATGCAGAACGAGTGATCTTATACTTCCTTTCTACTATTTAAGCTAGACACCAAACTAATTCAGTAACTAATTACTGTTAAACCAACCCTAACTAATTCTATATCTACTCTAACTACTTTGGCTTATTTTCCTTTATTTTTTTGCTGTGGCCTTCATGATTCTATCAATATGTGTACTTGATAAACATAAAAACAGGGAGAAATTTGTGAACCCAATTCTCCTATAGGTTTATGTTACAAATAATCTCATACTGTGGCATTCTCTTCCATTGTCCATTTGAAAGGATTTCATGTCAGTGGCACATTTCATTACAACAATGAGCATGGGTGGGTGGTGGGACCTAATATGGATTTATATCTAAGCTGACAGTGTAAAGATTCAGATGATCATAGGTCCTTCTGTCTCACTAGCTTGTCCTTTTTTCTTTAACGATGTAACTTAATATGAAAAGTTTTTTGTCTGAAATCTCAATTAGTATTAATCCTGCTAGAAAACTGCTTAAATGTTAAAGTTGAGAAAATGTTATTATTCAGATAAAAATTCTTGTCAGTGAATCATCACTAATTTGGTTGGTGTTGCTTGGCCAAGGTTTTAATTTCCCTGCCAAAGTTGAAGAATAGAACTGTAAACTATATATAAACTCACTCACAATATATGCTTTGTTTTATTCAGATGGAGAAGGGGGGCATCTCAATTAATTGCTTTTCCCTTGAGGGTCAACTTGCAAAATTAGAATTAATTGGATTAGGGACATTTCAACTTCTTCAAAAAGTATTGCATGCTGTTGGAAGGTTTGTTATTTAAATTAGACAAAACATTTCCCCCTTTTTTTTGAATTAATGATCTGAAATGGCTTATTTTTCTTCTTGGCATTATAGTATTTCAGAGAATTATTGGCAATTAAAGAAACATGTCCCTATTGAAGAAGAGTCTGTTTCTCAGAACCAAAATTCATCCATACTGAAAAGTGAGGATTATTTTTCTTCTTGTGCTATGTTATCTCTTAATGTCAAGGATCCTCGAGAATTGCCATGGAAGAAGACTGTTGTTCCACTGGAGTCCCTTTCAACTAAGACTCCAAGTGATGCACAAGAAACTAAATACAAAGAGCTTGCTGAATTGGGAGGAATATTGGAAGAGAATAAAGATTTATCTTCATTATCAAGGTCAAAACTTGAAGACAGCCAGTTTGATATTGACGATCTATGGTATGCTACCACCAGAGGGTTGAGGCCCCCAGTGGAAGACAATGTCCTTTCCAAGGAGAAATACCATGAACGTATGGTTAATTTCTTCCTTGATGATATAGATTCTGGAGAGATCAACTCTTCAACTAAGGTGCAGTGCTCGAGATCTTGCCCTATTCTTCTTTTAAAAAATGATATGAAGGAATTGATTATAGGGTAACTTCTTTAATCTATTTTTCCTTTTAATTTGTTTGAAATGACTGAGGTTGTTTATGAACTCTATCTAGTACTATTGCTTAGCTTGTATTCTTGAAAACAAATGATAGGTATTTGTGATCACCTGCTTAAGATATACAAGAACAATAATAATCATAATTTTTGTTTTAATTCCCTGCTGAGATTGAGCATGATTCCTTGCAATACATGAAGTATTTATGTCAAAATCCTCCTTATTATGTACTATGTGATAAATTCTTCTGAGATTGTCTTCTAGATGGTCTGTTATACTTCCCTTAAGTTGGGTCAAAGCCTTCTGGATTCCGCTCATCTCTAATGGGGCACATGCAATAGGTTTGCAAGAGAAGAACTGGATTTCATGTGAAGTAAGTATTTGCATCCTATACTGCATGAAAATGCATTTTTTTTGCTACTTATGTAACTAATGAATCTTGCACAAAAACCTTTTTTCTGTTTATCCAGATGGGGCTACCATTTTTCCCTTCAGATTTCCCAGATTGTAAGGCATACTCTTGCTTAATGGAAGCCAAAGCTGCTGCATTTAATAAAAAAGCAGAACTCTGTCCTCTTGTGACAAGGCATTTAAGAGTTCCCATACTGCCTCCATGGGGTATTGTTCGCATTACTTTTGACAAAGTGATTAATGCAATGGAGACTCCTGATCTTTCAACTAGGGAAGATTTGATCAATGCTAATTCATTACCAAACCCTTGCCATGGAAACTTTGAAATTTCAAAATCTGACTCTGGGAGTAATTCGTTTGATGGAACTGTAGTGAGGACAGGTTGTATGCTGACTACTTTCCTCAACGAAACCAAAACTTGTCAATTGTTATTGTTTCCTTATGCAGCAGATGGAAAGGCTAGAATATCTAAGTTTATTAATGGTGAACTAAAGCTTGATCCAAGACATAGAAGCTCTGACATTTATGACCATAAGCAATGTTTTGTAAGAGTTCATCTGAATCCATTCAAGGAAGGATGTTTTGAAGAGGGTGCAGTTATTTGTGCACCATATCCTTCTGATATATCTTTATGGACTTCAAGGTAATTAACATTGAAATTACAAATTCCTTTTCTTATTACTAATAATTTCCTCTCTTGGTTGGATATGGTCCATTATTCTCATAAATTTTGTTTTTGATTTGGATTTTGGCTAACACCTATGTTTTGTCGGGGTACATGGTAATAGAATATGATGTGTAACTATTTTTTGTGTAAAAGTTATTCTTTTATGAATTTCTTAATTAAATGTAGGCTAGAATGTGGGGAAGGATAGCAGCTAGCAAAGCAGCATAGATTCTTCTACTGTTGCTTGGAGTAGATACTAAATTTAAAAGCTATAATGCAGAATAATATCAATATCTTAGATATAATTATATATGTTGTCATTGCAGTTGTGAGAAAAGAGAAGAGGGACTTCAAATGTCTCAATCTGCTATGCGGTTATACTTCAAAGAACATTCCTCTGGTAAATGGGGAATGCAGATACCAGATGATTCAATTGCTAGAATGTCTCACCGGTGGCCTATTGGCTTTGTCACAACAGCTTCTGTTCAAGGAAGGTTGTGAAATCTTATCCATTTTTTACTTTAATATATAATATAAATGTCTCATTGTGGAGAATCTTACTCAGTGCAATGACATTGCAGCAAAAGTCTAGTAGCAGAGGGCTTTTGCGAGGCTGTTTTACTATCTAATTTGAGAGAAGAACAGTGGAAGGAGATGCCTATGAAGAAGAGGAGGGAAATATACGTACTTGTCAGGAATTTAAGATCTACAGCATATAGACTTGCTCTTGCCTCTATTGTTCTTGAATATCAGGAAAATGACATTGAGTTCTTGTAAAGTGGTTTTATGCTGGACCAAACTATGCAAGTTGCTACAGAGTCATATAGGCAAAATTTCCTACAAGAAAAAAAAGGAAAGCAACAGGAAAGAAGAAAATACCTTACTCATTTATGTATAACAACTCAACATTTAGCCCTTTAACTTATTCGTTAATTTTAGTAAATGCTACTGATGTTATGTCGTTATGTTTGTTTTGTTGCTCTAATGCTTGATGACATGTAAATTTTGAGAGGCTCATGGCTGTTGTTTAATTTGAATGGGTTCTTTTGGGAAGCGTCTGTAAATTTGTCTGTTGGTAAAAAATAATGCTAAACTAAACACTAAGGTATGAATGCTGATGTTAGCACCATTGAGGCTTGCATAAAACCAACAAGGTTGAATTATTATGAATGTTTTCTTGCCCACCAAATGCTTGCAGATTGCTCACATGTTGATTGCATCTGTAATTGCTCTTAATCTAGTTGAGTTGACTCTTTTACTTGTGATAAATTCGATGTTGATTAATAATTACATTATTTTTCATGGAATTATTATGTTTCCTACATTGAAGCAAAAGAATTTACAAACTCAATGTTGGTCAGATATCACCTTAAAATGTGGGAGATCCTCTTCAAAGGGTGCTTTTACTAAAATTAAGTAAATCGCTTGGTCAAAATAGATGCGCCTTTCGAAGTATTTTAGGGATGCGAAATAACGTTCTGGGATATAAGCCATTCACTTTTTAAAACAAAAGGTAGAGTCACAAAAATAGCATAAGCTTTAGATTATTGATTACACAAAAGAGGGCATAATATATAAAGAGTATTGAGTTTGAAAAGGACAGATACATTCGAGTGAAAATACAACTCAAAGTACACGCAATGAAAATTGACGACTGAATATATAAGCAAAATGTCTGAAACCTAAGCCTACCCATACATATACATAAAACAGAAATACCTAATCTCAGAGCAGTCACCACTAACCCAAACCTATGACAAGGAACTACATAAAAATTATAGTCATAAAGTCACTCATAGGGAAGTCCCATCAGTAGGATCCCTATGAGGAATTATCAGATCCCTCTACCAACTCCATGTCCCCCTCCATGTCCTCCTCCGACTCAGAATCCTCCTCTAACCCCGCTAGTGATAATGCCTCCACTCTAGTCTTGGCCCCAGTCAAAGACAATGCTCGAGGTCAGGGCTAGAAGGATGAGTTCGTACTGCTAACACCATAGCTAACAGAGAGTCAAAGACTAACACAATACACTCATAGTCATCAAAACACTTTGTTGGTCCATCGGAAGAAAATGATTATGACAAGGACAAAGACGATGAAGATGAATGAGGACCACTCCTCCCACACCTGGTGGAGCGAAACCCGTCAATCAACCACCATCTTGCAAGCTCTAACAAATTCTAGCATGACATCCCGACACAACTTTTTCAAATTACATCTCAACATCCCACCGCGTATTTGGGTTTGCTTGCTCGTCTCTTAAGCACCCTATTTTTACTAGAATAAAATCCTAGTCACACAGGTACTCGTGTTCGAATCCTTGTGAACTAACACACAAACGATGCATGTCTTTTGAGATGTATCATGCCTACTAGAACAAAGTTCTAGCTAGTAGGGGTGTTCAAATTCAAACAATCCAAAATAAAATCTAATAACCGCTATAAAAAAAAATCAAAAAACCGATCGATTCTTTTTGGATTTGTTTGGATGATTTTTTTCTCAAACCAATAAGTTTGGTTCAGTTTGTGGTTTATATTTTTAAAACTGAATCAAACCACAACACTTATACTAACATTTATATTACTTAAGTGTTATTCGTTTTATATGTATATCACTTGAGTTTCACAATGTTTTGTAATGTTATGTACATGAATTTATACAAATATTTTCTTTTTCAGACAACTTTTTAAAGATTTGTTGATTTAAAATTGATGAAAATTTGACATATTTTTATTGTAGAATTAATAAGTTTAGTAGATTGTTATTAATAACTTTTTTTGTAATGTAATTTAATTTAAAAGTTGAAAATAAAGTATATAAATTTTAATGAATTAATATTTTAATAAAAATCACAAAAATCGGACCGAATCAAACCACAAAATATTGGTTTGGTTCAAATTTTATTTTACATGAACATCAAACCCCATATGTTAAAAAGTTAGGATCTAGTGATTTTTTGATGAAAAATCGAACTAAACTAAGCCGCAAACACTTCTAAACACCAGGACTCGTGTCTAAGTCTTTGTAACTATCACACAACAAAGTCTAACACACAAAATAATCACAGTCCCCAATTGTAAATCAACCAAGTTACACACAAAAATCACTAGCAATTCAGTACTTGAGATCACACCTCTCGGTCTCCAAGTAAAACAACACATACCATAGTTATAACTGTCCGAGATTCAGATTCTCCAGGTCTTTCATACTGATCAAAACATACACAACAAACATATCAACAAGCAAATCAAACATGCCAACACTTAGTAAAAAAAATAGGCAATTTAACATATCAATATAACAAGCATAAAAAACCTAACCCTAGAAAACATGGTAGATTCAAGGCTCAGTGAATTTTAGCAAATGATTTTATCCAGAGAATTTTTTTTTTACAGAGACTTGAAGATAATTCTCTAAGCTTTCTAACAAAGTAAACCAATTGAATAGCAAAAATCTACACAAAAATCCTAGAAATTTCACAAGGCAGCAAGACAAAGTGCATTCCAATTTTGACATAGTTCAAAGATTTGTAAATTTCTTCCTCTTCTGAAAACCAATTTGAGTTCTACTTTTTACAGTTTAAATCTAACAAAAACCTCTTTTCCACAAGGTAAAAATTGTACAAAAATTCATTCTATGTCATTCCCAATAAATTTTTCATCCAAACATTTTTCCAGACTTCACAAAGTCCTCCTAGCAACCACTTTGTATTGCCTTAGCCTTTAAAATTTGAAGTTGACATATATAAATTTTCTAACACACATGGTTGAAAAGAATTTTCTCTTTAGTTTAATAAACTACAAACATAATTTCAAATTGATAACCGTTGAGACTAAAAATTAAAAAAATCACACACTGTCATACCTAACTTACAAAATAAGGCAATCACCTTACATGTAAAAAATGAGTCTCAATTCGACCTCATCTCTCAATGGATCCAACATAAAAGTTGTTGAAAATTCTGCCTAGTTTAGAACAAGACCCATTTCATGAAAAACCAATAGGTAGATTTTAATATACGATTGGATTATTGAGACCGGTCCAAAAAACTAAATCTTTTGGGTAACCTCACCTTTCTCATGGAAAAAAAATCACACCCTGTCATACCTAACTTACAAAATAAGGCAATCACCTTACATGTAAAAAATGAGTCTCAATTCGACCTCATCTCTCAATGGATCCAACATAAAAGTTGTTGAAAATTCTGCCTAGTTTAGAACAAGACCCATTTCATGAAAAACCAATTGGTAGATTTTAATATAGGATTGGATTATTGAGACTGGTCCAAAAAATTAAATCTTTTGGGTAACCTCACCTTTCTCATGGCCCAAATTTTTGGAATAACTTAGAATTGAAGTAATTTAATCAACTGTCAAACAAAACAGTTAAATCACACTTGAAAACAAATTATGTAAGAATAACTCTACAAGATACTCACAAACAATTATTCTAATAGAATTAAATATCTACGCACACAATAAATAAATTATCATTGTGATTTTTAATCAAATCACACTCTACAAACAATTCAATCACAAACAAATTTAATCACAACTCATTTCTAAAGAAATTAATCTGGGGAAATATAACTCTGATATTGTAAACTCTTCAACTTAACCATTATTAAAATGAGAGTTATCATCAATGTTAATGGGATAAATATAACAGTGACTTATCATCAATGTTAATGTAAAATATTTTTGTTGTAGATGCATCACACGCTTTCATATATTGTTGATCTAATTAATCATGGTGGTCTAGTGGTAAGTTGATCCACTAAATAATTTTCAATTCTTATGTGTGCCATTTTTGTAATTGTAACACCCTAAGGGTATTATCGTAACTAAGCTTAAGATTTTTTAAGACGTAAAAATGAAAAGCATTCATATGATGTCATCATGCAAAAGCTAACGAGTAAACTTATAAAATTACAACTTGATTCCATCTATTATACAAAATACAACTCATCTCATATGCATGATACAACATAAAAGGAAATACATAGAGATATAAAACAACATCTTCCAAGACAAGATTCCATGCTCCAATGACACATATTGTCACTTGTTTTCTTGAAAAAGAAGGGAACTTAAAAGGGGTGAGACATAATGTTTCAGTGAGTGCTCTAGGAACTCTAAGTTTGGGTTAGACTTCTCTACTAGAACAACCCAATCATTTGTTTCTCATGGTTTTATCCCCTCTAGGTCTCTATCAAACTCTATCATTTATATAGTAGGGTTTACATCCATTGATCATAAACACTTTCCTATGACTTAACCCTTGTAATCGCTTACTACACTAGTTTATCTTCTCTAATATCTTAAGATTCATTCTTTAAACAATAAGTTACTTAATTTTATAACTCTCTCTTGTGGTAACTCTACTTTTCTTACACAAGTTTTACTCCCAAACAATCACCATACATCAATCTATGGTTAAAGGAAATATTCATTCTAGCATATAGTCACATAGTGTCATTCTAGATACATCTCACCATGCCCTTAAAGAGCCACATCCCATCCCATTAGAAGTCACCACAACAGTTTAACATATAGATACATATATATTATTACAACTATGAATAGAATCATTCACATATAACATAAGTACAAACACATGACATCCATTTCATAAACTCACAAGTTAAACAATTCACAAAAATGCACATATGCAATGTGATGTTGCCTTCTCTTTTCTCATATGCATGTGGTACCAGAAAGAGATTTGCGAAAGAAACTTAGGAGGACATGTAGTAACGAACCCACATAATTTCATTACTACACTCTCACTTAGACAGGACTATCAACAACACATCAGTTTTACCGAGTCTTGCCAGGATACTCCAACACATGGTATCAACATGAGCCATACGAAGATTCCAAACTGGATACCCCCTAAGGACAAAGTCATACTTTAACTTATTCATCCCCTCCCCGGTAAGCTCAGCCACATCATCCGTCTTAAAAACTTATGCACTTTTATGATGCATGTCCCAAATATTCATACATAAGTGGTTCCATTCAACCTCACATCAAATATAGTAGCCCATTTTTGCCCCACATAGGTTTGGTAACTCACGGTCAAAATACCATTAAGGTTCATTCTCGCCTCACATAGGCTATGCCACCCATCTCAATGACATCTAACCATAATTGATCATAACATGGTGGTCCCTACTCCACATGAACTCGGGCCGCATATAAATCTTTTCAAAACATTATCATGACATCACTTGATTCACCGTTTACAAATGAATATCATACATTACAATTCACACTTTAGTGATAAAGCAAAACATTCAATGATTTCAAAACACTTATAAATCACCATTCAAGTTATAGTATCAACACATGTGTTCAATATCATAATTCAATCAAGTCATGTACATCTTAACTCAATGCCACACATCAATTATATAATCTACCTAGCTTGTGTTATGATTGGTACAACATCCTTTAAGTTTTGAGTATTACTTCTATCATTTTTTGTTGTCAGTTTATGACCTCTCTGAGGTGTAACCACTATATTTATATTTTCACTAATCCCATCAAGTTTCACTTTATCTTTTTTTAAAGCTAAGATAATTATCTATAATTTCCATGTTTATCTCAAAAGCTAGTTCAAACCTCTACTATGCCTAAAATTAGGAAGAACATGAACTGATTGCACAATCCTGACAGTTAAGCCTAATTCGGTCATATTCATAGCTTGTTTTTCACATTAAGTACACGTTTCTGGTTACTCTATTCACATCTTTTGATTTTCATTTCATTCTCCTAAATTAAGATTATCTAGTTCATAAGATAAGATAAGTTACTTACAGGGGGAAACGCTCACTAGAAAAGCATAAAGACGAACTTCGACTAACCTGCATGAACTTGGTGGCGTTGTCCACCACAATTTGCACAACTCTTACTAGGGCTAAAACATAGGTGTGATATAAAACACGAACCCAAGCTGCCTATATTTTCTAAGTTAGGATTTTCATCATAGAACTAACACTAGACTAACAGTTCTTCAAGCATTCTAACTATAAGAACATAATCTAACATTCCTCTAAAACCAAATATAATAACTACAATACTAACATGATTGTATAACACACTAAACATAGATAATAATAATAATATAACACTTACACCAATAATGCCATCACAAATAACAATAATAACGACAAGGACAATAATAAAAATACACATGACATACTCATAGAAACATATAAAAAATCATTTTTTTTAATTTAGGATAATTTTAATTATTAAGATGAAAATGAAATAGTTTTAAAAAGAGATGTCTCTGTATTAAAGAGACATTTAGCTCATTTGGATCTAAAAAATAAAGAGTAATTAAATCAAGCTTAAAAATGGTAGAAGTAATGAGATCATGGCTTATATAACCAAAAAAAAAAAAAAAAAGACGATGGCTTACACTTCATAGAATTGATAGCTTGTGAAGACAACACAAGCAACAATGATGTCCCCTGATCCAAATTTCCTTCATTCCACCCTTGGCTTATCCCAGATTCCCAGATGGAACATCTTCTTCCCCTGCAACTCCACCAAATCCCAAACCCACCATTTTTCCTCCCTCACCCATTCGGGTCGCTCCGAAATCTTCCGGGTTTCCGGCCCGGAAACCCGGTCCCAAGTCGGGTTTCCGTTCGCAAAACGGGTTGGGTCTTCGACATCCATTCTCCCCAGCGGAAGCTGGTGGGCCTTGCCGGAGCTCCGGGAAGACGGCGCGGAGCCGACGGCGGCGATGCTCGCTCTCCGGCGAATGTGGGAGTTGGTCGCCGATGAGAGACTGGTCGCGTTTGTGGCGGCTGGGTCCCTTGTAATCGCTGCTGTGAGTGTGAATTGCAACAGTTACTAATTACCATTCTCAAACAAAGGAAGGTTCTTTTTTTTTTTTGTTAATGCATGCTTAGGGTAACACATTCAACACAAGAGGCGTTTATTGAGCACAATTTAGTCACGAAAGAAGTTGCTTAGAGCATCTCTAATGCAGGTGCTTCATGAGTGGCTTAACGAAAATTTACCATTGGAGTAAATGACTTGACAGTGAATTCCTTATATAAGCAACCTGCAACCGTTGCTTAATTCATTCTTACCAATTAAAGAATCATTTTCAATCACAGAATTTAATGTGGCTCAAGTTAAGCATTCACTCTAGTAACTTTAACATTGAAGTAAATTTTTTAGTAAAGTTTCTAAATCTATGTGGCATTTTAGGGCTCACAAATTTTAGATAACAACTCATTTAAGCAATCATACATTGTAGATGCTCTTATGTTGCTTTGGTTCTAACAAGTTGATAACTTTGGTGGCATGCTGAACTTCTTAACCAGTTAATTAATTTTATGGAACTAAAGCAATACGAGCAATATCTTTCAGATGCCGGATTATGTATTTATTTGGGGTTTGTTTCTTCTCGTGAAGTCTGGTTGGTGAAATTTGGAACACACTAGTTACTCTGGACACCAAGTTTGTGAAATGTTATATATTCATTTCTTGAGTTTAATCTTTCATGCGCTGTCAACTAATTAAAAATCATCCTGGACATGCCTTTTAAAATAATTATTATGTAACTTTTTAATTGTTATGTAACTTTTTTATTGCAAAGAAAATCTAAGACTTAATTTCAAGGAAGATCCTAGAAACAGCCTCCCGGACCTAAGATCTTAGTGCACTCTGTTGCCTCTTCTTTTAAGATCTAAGATCTCCTGTGAAGGGTGAGGATAGGCTATAGTTCATGCAAAGTGGCCTCGATTATATGTGATATCTGGATCAAGCAAGCTGTCCGCTTTCCCCAGAAAGACTTATGGTTCTTGTACTAAGTTTTATTTTATTAAGTGATGGTAAAGGCACTACGGTCCTAAAATAACTAGTGCCACTTGATATTTGTGCAGCACTGTAGCTTTATAATTTAATTATAATGTTTTTCCCCTATCTATGTTAATTCTAAATATTTATTCTGCTGCTGCAGCTTTCAGAAATCACCATGCCGAGTATATTGGCTGCATCAATATTTTCGGCACAGAGTGGTGAGACTGTGGCATTCTCTAGGAATGCACTGTTTTTGCTTGTTCTGTGTTTAACTTCAGGGATATGCAGGTGATTCTTACAGAGCTTTATTTCTGTGTAACCAATTTTTTTAGTCACTCTTCCCTATATCTCTACAATGATTAGTAAAATGGTTACCCAAGTTACTGCTGGTCCAACTTAATGCACCCTAAAATAATCAGGGAGCTTGTCCTCAATAACCAGGACCACTTCATATTGTAAAAATAGGAGGCTACTGATCCCTGAACTCTGAAAACACATGACCTAATTGTTAAAACCTTTTGTGAAGTGCTCAATGCATTATTGTATGTGTTAATTCTGCTACTATTCAAACAAGGAACACTTTGACTCACTTTATTGCCTTGTCTTGATATGAGCTATTTGTCATATGTCTTAATATATAAGATTGAGTAGGTCATGATTTTGTTCTCCCATTTGAGTTTCAGTGGTCTGCGAAGCGGCTGCTTTGGAATTTTGAATGTAACCTTGGTAAGTGTTTATTGATCTCAGTCCTTTCTCAATTAGCTTTTTGGATGGATCAAATTTCATATGTAGAACTTTTTTCTTCATTTGTCCATCCTGCTCCTGACTGTACTATTGCTATGAATCATTGTGAATTTTGTGCCTGATGATACAGTCAGTGGAGCTCATCTAGGGAAATTCTTAGGCCAATGTTTGACAGTAGATAAGAGTTTGTTTAATAAAGAAGTATTGGAAAAGATACATGCAACTTCAGGCATTCTTGTTCTTGCTATTTGTGGGTTTACATGATATTAATGCTTGTTGGCCAAGTATATAAATGGAAATTCTTTTGAGCTTTTAGTGTTGGTCTAGTAATAGGCATCTAGTTTCCTTATCTTTTGAGCTTTTAGTGTTCTATCTTGGCTAATGGCTACTTAGAAAAATAAACATAAAAGAAGCTCTTATCTCCTAAATATTCCTTATAACCAGTGATATTCTGGAAATTCTGGGAAAGTTAAAACAGCCAGAAAGAAGAAAAAGGAAGGCCTTAGGAATAGGAACAGCCAACCCTAGCCTCAGGAACGGCCAACCCAATGAAATCACTTTGTATAGTATTTTTCCCCCTCCTCTTCACCACTACTCTGTGATCCTTTTATGCTCCACACCCATTCGGTTAGGATTCCCTATTTCCACTTTCTTCCAGCTCAGCATTCTCATCATTCTCCTCACCATTCCCTGTCTGGACCATGACTAAACTAACTCCTCTTTTGGTCCATTATCCATCACCTGAGCCTCTTGTTGCAATGTTGCCTCCTTCTAGAATAAACATAAGATATGGGCCTTATACATTCATTCATTACATTTTTTGCATGGTTATACTTTTGGGTAAGGATGTTGTTGCATTGGTCTTTTCACCAATGTCCTAGGTATGAAAATGGTGTAAAAGGAACTTCAAAGTTTAGCTAGCAAAGGAAATTATGGAAGACCTAAAGGAAATAAAAGGCTTAATTGATAAAATTAACTTTTAAGTTGGGTTCAGTCTTGAAGGTTAAGGGAGAGTTATTTTGAACTTATTTTTAGTTTAGAATCTTCCCTTTTGTGCAGAAGTTATGGAGGTTTACAGTAAGGGCGTTTTTGTTTTTTTTTGTGGTGGCTTGCTTTTAATGTTAACTTTATGGATTGGGACTCTTTTAGGTTTCTTGTGTGGGTTTTCCCAGTTTATTCTCTCTCAGCTTTGTGGGTTCCGTTGAAGCACTTCTTATCCTTTCTTGTACTTTTTCCCTTCAATTGTAATAAATTTATTTTTATCCGTAAAAAATGATGCTACAATAATTTTTTGGTTTTGTCTTAAGGAAAATTTTCAAGCTAGGAAATGCCATGATGAATGTTGGACCCAGACAAAATACTTAATAATGAATGGTTAAACTGCTTGTTAACACAATTAACAACTTTTTTATTATTCATTCCTCTCTTGTTCCAACATTTCCACCAAGACATCCAACTTGGGAATTTTCCTTTGCCATTTTAATAAAGAAATTCAATTTCAGTAGTCATTATTTCTTTACTACAATTTCAATTTTCTACATTGACTGAATCATTTATTCCATGCATATAACTGCTTGGGATTGCCTTCTTCTCTTTGTTCTTATGGCTATTGTAGAACATTTCCCCCCTCTCCAATGTTATGCTTTTTTCTTTAATGTACTGTTGATGTCCAAGATTCGGAGCACACATCAGCATCCAATGTTCCATGCATCATTTTTCAGGTAAAGCGTCTACGAGAAAACTTATATACAGCAATTCTTTTTCAGGTATGCATTTTACAAAGTGGAAATATACAGTGCTAATGGGTGTTCTTTAGATTTTTTTTCTTTTTGATTTTTCGTTTCTTTCTTTTCTTCTGGTTGACCAATGGCTTATGCTTGTATTATCTGTAATGTGATGTAGGACATCTCCTATTTTGATAAAGAAAGAGTTGGTGACTTGACAAGCAGACTTGCAGCAGATTGTCAACGACTATCCCATGTTATAGGAAATGATCTTCAGCTGATATTACGCAACTCTTGTCAGGTCTTAGTTCATACATTACATATTAATCTGTTATTTTAATTTGATGACTTTATCTTTCCCTCTGGTTTTATCTATTCTTTTATTTTATATCTAGGGAACTGGAGCAATAATTAATTTGATGGCTTTATCTTGGCCTCTGGCATTATCTGCCTTGGTGATTTGTTCTATTTTATCTGCAATTTTCCTGGTTTATGGCCAGTAAGCATCGGTTACATCTTCCCCTTTATGTTAAACATGTAGCTTTACTTCATTATTATTGTCTTTGGGTTCTCTTTGGTTTTGTATTTTTTTATAAGGTCTCTTTTGATTATATTTATTTTTACAGAGATACATATACATCATGTAGAGTAATTATACTATTTAAATATATTCTGATCCATGCTTGATTTGATTATGGTTTCCTTCCCTATGATTGGCATCCTAGTTTTTATTTTTTATTTTAAAGGGTTACATTGTATATCCTTTCTTATTATTTTCTGAATTTATATAAATTTAGAAGTACAATTTTATTGCATAATCTTCTAGTATAGTGAAGTTATGCCAGTAAATTGCTGCTGACATACACATTATCATGTTTCTCTCAGTTGTTTTTACTCTTCTAGTTCTATTTTGTCTTAATTTTGTATAGGATAGTTTGGCTAACGAACATTATGTAATTTTAGGGCCCATTTGGGGTTGTTTTTAATTTTAAGTTTCAAAATTATTAAAAATAACAACCAGTTTTTAGTTTTAGTTTTAGTTTTATTTTTTTAAACTAGTTTTAAAAATATGATTAGTTTCAAATAAACTCCTTTTGAAAGTTTCATATTATATTCAAATTATTTTAAGAGTGCTTTTGTGTGTGGTGACGATAATGATGATGGTGGTGATGTCAACAATTGCAGCGGTGGTCATGGTGGCGGTGGTGGTGGTATTGGTGGAGGTGACATTGGTGGTAGTGGCAATACATATAGTGGTGGCAGTGATAATGTGGTGGTGGCAGTCAATAGTGACGATGTTGGTGATTGTGGTGGTGACGTTGGTGGTAGCAATGTCGGTGGTGTTGGTGGCGATGGTGGTGGCAGTGACAGTGGTGGTAGAGGTGTTGGTGATGGCAGCAAGTGGTGACAATGTGGTGGTGGTGACAGAGGTGGTTTGTTGGTAGTGATAGTGGTGACAATGATGGTGGTAGTGAGATTGATGGTGGTGGTTGTGGTAGCAATTCCGGTGGTGATGGTGATGTCAGTGGCAGATGGTGGCAGTGATGGTGGTGGCACCAGGCAGTGGAGGTGGTGGTGATGTCGGTGGCGGTGGTGATAGCGGTGCTGGTGGTGACAGCAAGCTATGCCGGTGACAATGATGGTGATGGTGGAAATGACGGAGGTGGTATTGGTGACGGCGGCAGTGGTGATGGTGGTGGTGGCGGTAGTGGCGACGACAGCAAAAAAATGTCATTGTCAAATTTTGGAAATATGTAAATTTTTTTAAAACTAAAAATCAAATTCACAAAATATTTTTTCTTATTTTTGAAAACAAGTGTAAAAATGTTTCGAAAATGATTTAAAAACCATTTCAGCTCCATTTTTTGCCAAACATGTTTTGTTTTAAAAATTGCATTTAAAACCCAAAAACCAAAAACTTACAACCACAGCAAACGGGCCCTTAAGTTTTTCTATAAATCATCTTATATAAGATGAAGGGTTCTTTGGGGTATTTAAAGAGGAAATATATGTTCTAAGGTGATAATGCATGTGCTTAAATGTTTACAGGTTTAAATTAACCATACATATTAGGCCTCTGATTTTATTTACACCTTTGCAGTGCTGATGGTCTGAAGCATGTATTTTGTTGTTTTAATAGGTATCAAAGAAAGGCAGCAAAGTTAATCCAAGATTTCACAGCTTGTGCCAATGACGTATACACATTATACTGGTAGATATTGTTTCTGAAATAGTGAGCAGAATCTTATTTTAATTATTAATACTTTTTCTATTGCAGGTTGCTCAGGAGACACTTTCTTCAATAAGAATTGTCCGAGCTTATGGAACAGGGAAAAAAGAATTTGGAAGGTGCTTTATTTTGTTTTTGCTGGTACTGAATTTTCTTGCTGAAAATTTTTATTTTCACTTGATTGTTACTGTTTGAATATCTCATAATATCAATATTATAAATTTTAGAATATTTGAGTATCTAGAAATTATCTCTCAAGATTAGTTTCCCTAATTCCTTCATTTTTATGTTTTCTAATAATTTATGATTTGTTTTTGTATTTAGTTTCTATTGTTGTTAATATAAACAGGGAGTGCTTTAGATTTCATCATATTACATATATAACATAATGTAATACATCGCACTACACAAGTGAATACTTCAGAGTCTCCTTATTCTATTCTTTCCCTCTATGCCGAAAACTTCCTAATTATAACAGTTACTCAAGTAGCATGATAAAATGCCCTCTTAATATCAATTCATCATTCATCACCATCCTGAAGCTTTTAATTGGTATTAGATAGGAACCTAACCATTTATGCCAAGTTCAAGGCTCGTACAGTCTTACCCTCTTCATTTAATGTTCTCTTGAACCACAATTAAACAAACTAGACCAGTGTGCCTGCTCTGCACGGGCAGCAGAAACAAAACAGTGGCCCGTGTTTTAAAACTGCAAAAGAAAAAAGGTTAGATTGCACGTGTAGCTTTGTTTGGCGGCTGGACAGTTTTATAAATACTATTGATTACAGGTCAGAACTGCACGAAAGCCATACTGATTCAATTGCAATTGCTATAAAGGATTTGCCTTAATAAGAATTGATACGAGAATTCTTTCCATGTTCTTAGGCTATTCATTCTCATATCAAGAATGATGAACTCTTTTAGGTAGCACAATATAATAGTGTTAAATTACTAACCATGAGATATCTTGAAAGCTTGATAGGAAATGGAATCATGTATGCATCCTGTGTGTTATTGTTAGAGTATATATTTGCTCTAATAGTTATACTATTCTAGATTGTCTACACAAGTATATCAAACATTTTTGTAAATGGTTGTACGTGTTCCAATAATACTGATATCCATAATAACCATTATATATTTATTCAGGTACAAGCAATTGCTACAGAGCTTAGCATTTATAAACGTTCGAGAGAGTGTGGCTTCTGGGTTCTGGAACCTGATCTTTAACACCTTATACCGTTCAACTCAGGTTTTGTTTATTTAACCTTGTAAAAAGATACAAAACCAATAATTGCATGCTGCAATTCCTTCATGCTACATATTTAAAAAGAAATAAGGAAATATGGGTATACCATATTTGACATATGAATGCAACTATTAAATAACCAGTTGACCAACCCCACCACTATCCCCTTGTATTAAATACATCCCTGAAATCAATGCAATAAGCAACCTACAGAATTACCAAACAAAACCATTAACACCTATGCACAATATTTTCGATCAAAGATCCACCTTGGAACCCTCCAGAAGCCTGCAAAACGCAGCGGTAGACTCTCCCACAAATCACCCTCGAAATCAAGCCACTCGAGATACTGTCCACCCCTGATGCCTGCAGAAAAGTTAGAGACCCACTGCACAAAAGACACCAAAATCCTTCTCAAATTCTTTAATCCAGGACCAAGAGTGTAACGTCCTCATTAATATCTCCATCATTTTGTAATTCATTCCAAATATTTAAACTTAGAAACTTGTGGTATGAAATCATATCCCATTTTGTAATTCATTCCAAATATTTAAACTTAGAAACTTGTGGTATGATCTCTTATTCCTTTTGTCTCTTGTTAAAATTGCAATGCATATATTCTGTCTTACTTTTATTTAAGTGAAATCCTTTTGCTTCCAAAGTTCTAGATTAATGTTAATTGCTTCCATATTGATTCTTCAATCAGATCTATATCTGCAAAAAACATGAAATTAGGGATAATCTTTTGTATGTCCTTGGTAAGCACGTCCAAGACTTAGATTATATTAGTAAGGACTTAAGGTTGAGTCTTGATGTAATCCTATCGCTGTAGGAAAGTCCTTAGTCTTGTCTCATGGAGTTCTCACACTAGTAATTATCCTTCCATACATGTCTTGTATAGACCAAATATAAGCCACGGACACCTTTTTTCTCGAAAGTCTTCCATATTATTACTCGAACACTTTTTTAAATATTTTTATACTTTTCCCATTTTTCAAGGGATATTATATAATAGAAAAATGTCAAATTAATTATTTTTTAAATTACTACTTGCAGATATTTGCAGTGGTGTTAGTAGGTATGTCTGTTCTCAGATGTCACGTAACTGTGGAACAACTTACCAAGTATGTACTATACTGCGAGTGGTTGATTTATGCTACTTGGAGGGTGACAAACAGCTTAACATCATTACTGCAGTCCATTGGAGCATCTGAACAAATTTTCCAACTGATGAATCTTTTGCCCAGTGACCAATTCTTAGCCAAAGGCAAGTAACTGTTTATCTACTGCTCCCCTTACTCCTCAAGTATGGAGTTATCTACTTTTTGATTGGATTTCTCACCAAATACAGGAGTGAAGTTGGAGAGGTTAGTGGGGCATATTCAGTTTGCAAATGTATCATTTCATTATCCTGCAAGGAGTATGGTATGTATTTGTTTATGTTATATTGAGTGTCTGTTGCTCTATTTGTTATAAGAAACATGTTTAGGTTACTCATTTCAGCTTGAAAATCAAAATGCATATTATTTGCAGTTTCTAGGGCATCTGAACTTTAATTGCAAGCTAGTTTTATGTGGATTTAATTACTTTCTGAAGCAATGAATAAAAAAAATAATCACTGCCATTTGACTATTTAAATGCTACATATGGTGATTATTGTCAGCTTATTGTGATGCTTTGCCTTTTGTATGCCATTCATTTAGTTGCCTTGAGCTTGAGCACCATCCAAATGATTCCATTACGAGTTCACTACTAATGACTGGCATGCTTTCTACCGTAAGCACCTGTCAATGGGACTCACATCCAGTGCCAATCGTCCACTCCAAATTCCTGCAAGAAAACAGTCCTTATTTCATTTGTTGATATTTCATGTAGTGCATGACACCTGCCAATAGTATGGCCTACTTTGAGACAATGGCTGCTCCTAGAATTTGGGCTTAGGGTCTAACTCAACCTCACAAAACTGGTATGTAAGGTGAGAACTGCCAAAGCTTTATAAGATCTATTTTAGCCATTTCTCTAGTCGATGTGGAACTAAATCACCACCCTGGTACATGGTTTGCCTGGTTTGAGGGACTCGCCATGGTCATCTCTTTGAGAGACCAACGTGGAGGAATCAACTGGGGAAAGACCCATGTGACCAGGCAAAGTTAATAGTGGGTACTGTGCTAGAGCCCAAAATCTGATCCCGAACTATGTAATACTCAACAGGTAACCCATACAACATAAAGAATTTCTGTCACCATTCCAATTCCTCGACAGGGATGTTGGCAAGGGGCAAGAGTTCATTGAAGTCATGAAGAACACCACTCACTTTTCCCAAACCATCATGGAGAACATCCAGCCTGCATGGTGTAATGACATTCATGTGGCTTTGCAGACTTGCACATCTCATGAGAACAAAAAGTCTGCATTATAGAGGGATGAATAGTGGATAGGATTGACACTACAAGGCTGCGTTTGAATCTTACTCTGCTCAGAACAGTCATCTTCCATATATTCCTCCTTCATGCTAAGATGGTCAACATGATCTTTTGGCCCTTAAGCAATAGTTTGTTGTTGGAGGCCCAAGAATCATAATTCTCCCTTCCAACTTGTCAATAGAGAGCATCACAGTGACGACATGGAAATGGGAGGGATAGAACTTGCCATGGGTCAGCACAGAAGAGAGAAAATCTATAAATGGTACCAAAAATGCCAAACAGTGAGGTACAGAACTGCAAATGGACAAAGTGAGCATAGATTGGGCATGAAAATACTGGGACAAGTTGAGTGGCGGTGACAGTGGCCAGAACTGGCTGCTCATGTGCCACACCATATGCAAAGGAGTGGTACAAGGAGAGAAAAATGCAAGACACGTGTGCAAAGGAGTGGTACAAGGAGAGAAAAATGTGACACTGTTTTCTGCGCGACCCATCCTCCAACAACCTCCCCATCATGCTTTTTCTTCTTCGGCGAACCTGTTTTGGTTTCGTTTGTTTCGGTACGCATTTGTTTGGCACTGTTTGGTTGCTTTGGCTATTGTATCTACACACCCAGTATCCAAACAGCTGTGGACACCTTTTCCGGTGTGACCCACCGTCCGGCTACTGTGCCATCCTCCTCCTCTTCCTTCAGCGACCCTATTTTGCTGTTGTTTGGTTCTGTTTTGCTGCTGTTTGGCTGACCCCCAGTCCAGCGACCGCACCATCGTGCTTCATCTCTTTCCAGCGACCTTTTTAAGCTTTTTCGGGATGCCCATTCTGCAGAGCTGAGGAGGAGAGCGCAGGTCATCTATTCTTTCAGTGCAGCAAGATAATTCCAGTATGGTGGGAGTCCTTGTCTTGGGTGAACTTGTCGGGTGTCTTTCCAAATCATCCAAGGCAACACTTTCTCCAACACATATATGGAGTGACAGAGGGAATGAGGTCTAGTAGATGGAAATGGTGGTGGTTGGCACTGACATGGACCATTTGGAAGCACAGAAATGATATTATCTTCTCAAATGGTACATTCAATGCCAACAGAATCCTAGATGATGCAGTTTTCTTATTATGGACGTGGCTCACAAATTTGGAGAAGGATTTCAACACTCACTACAATTACTGGTCTTCTAACATTAGAGCAGGGTTTCTCAATAGAGCAGGATAGAACATTAGAGCAAATGTCTGTAATAACCTAAATTATACCTCAGATTCTGGTTCAATGAAAACCATATGTCTTGGGACCAAATCTGGATTGTAATATGTATTTCCAGTACCTCTGGTACTCAATTAATATATGATATTATGTTTGCTGATAAAAAAAAAATGCCATCTTTGGCTCCTGGAATCATAGGATGAACATTTTCTGGTCTAACAAGAAGATGCTGTGGTGAATTCTGTGATTCAGTTGCAGGTGATTAAGGGTGATCATCAGACTGAACAGTACCAGAATTTGCAGTAGCAGTAGAAGCTACTGTATCAGTAATAGGAGACTGCAAGATCAGGAGTAGACACTATGTTATGAGCAGAGGGCTGTGGGACAGAAATACCTGAACTATGAGACTCAATAGAGGATGGTGAAACATGACTTTGAGGCTGAGCAGAATTAAAAGGTGTAGATTCAGGGCCTATTTGGGTAAGCTTCTCTAGAAGTATTTCTAGGAGAAGAAAATAAGAAGAAAAAAAAGGAAATGAGATTCTCCATAAGCTAAAATGAACTCTCCATTAGCAAACTATTAGCTAATTTTTAGATGTCCTCTCATCTTTTAGAGAATTTATATGACAAAGCTTCTACAAATTAGCTAATGAGGAGCTAATGGAAAACTCATTTTAGCTTATGGAGAAGCTCATTTTCGTTCTCTTTTTTTTTTCTCTTAGAAGTGCTTTTAGAAAGAGGGCGAGCCCTGGTGCAGCGGTAAAGTTGTGCCTTGGTGACTTGTTGGTCATGGGTTCGAATCCGGAAACAGCCTCTTTGCATATGCAAGGGTAAGGCTGCGTACAATATCCCTCCCCCATACCTTCACATAACGAAGAGCCTCTGGGCAATGGGGTACGAAGTTTTTTTAGAAGTGCTTTTAGAAAAATGTATCCAAACAGGCCTTTAATAACATGTAAGTTATTGGAAAAAGATGCAGTAGAAATAGGATTAGAGGTAGAACAAAGTTTAGGATAAGGAAAATGAGTTCCTTAAAAATGACATCTTTTGAATAAAAATTCTACCAGAAGAAGACATGCACTTATAGCCTTTGTGACTGGGTGAGTATCCCAAAAACACACATTCAGTGGATCTGAATTCAAGTTTGTGAGAGTGATAAGCATGCAAAAAGTGACAACAAGAACATCCAAACACTTTTAAGAACTGATAATGAGGATCAGTTTGAAAAAGAACATGGTAAGGGGTATCAAACTTTAGAGGAGCTGAGGGCAATCTGTTTATAAGATACACTCCTGTTAGGAAGGCATGATCCCAAAAAGATAGAGGAAGGGAAGCATGACTAAGAAGGGACAGACCTAACTCAACTATGTGACGATGTTTTCTTTCCACAACACCATTTTGATGGTGTGTGTGGACAAGACAGTCTGTGAATGATACCCAACTAAGACAAAAATGAAGAAAAAGTGAGAAATTCACCTCCCCAATCTGTTTGGACAGCTTTAATCCGTTTGTCAAATTGCAATTCAACAAGTGACTTCAATTGTTTAAAAACAGTCAAAAAATCAGATTTGTTCTTTAGAAAATATATCCAAGTAAATCTTGAATAGGCATCAACAAAAGACATATAATAACGAAAGAGACAATGAGAAAACCAAACAGGCCCATAAGTAAGAGAGAGTGATGAGAGAGAGTGAGAGAGAGCCTGAGAGAGCGATAGCTCCAGCGAGGGATGAGGACCAAGAGTGGACTACGGTGAGGCGAGGGAGAGGTAAACAGAGGGTGGGAGTGAGATCGAGAGAGGATCCCGAAACGCACTACACTAGCGAAAGGCATGGACAAACTCGAAGGTACCAAAAGGCAAATTGGAGGGAAAAAGCAAACGTTACTACTTTCTACTTCACAAGGTTCCTTGACTACATAACAGAGAAGGATTTATGGGTTCAGTTCAAGAGATGGGGGGATGTAAGGGAGGTCTTTATACCCAATCACCGGAATAAGGATGGCAGAAGATACGGCTTCGTTAGATTCACAGGCGTAGCTGATGAACGAAAACTTGAGAGACAGCTTGATAACATTGTGCTGGGGGGACTTAAGTTGTACGTCAACATTCCTAGGTACGGGAGACGAAACAAGAGGATCGAAGAGCAGATAGACAAAAACGGTATCACGCAGGAAGGGCATAGCATAACAGAGAACAAAGGGCGCCTTGCAGGAACTCGATACAGGAACCCCTCTATGACCTACGCCAAGGTGCTGTCTGCCAACAATTGCGATGCAGAACTACGCAGGAAATACCAACACCCACACCCTAGAGCCATGGAGTCCCACTCATCTATCCATCTCGATGTATCACAAGGGGAAAAGGAAAAATACACTGATACATGGGTAGGCCGTTTAAAAAACTTGGGAAGCTTCGAGACAATTGAAGATGATCTCCCATGGGAGTTAGGCATGAACGTCGTGCTGAAATACATAGGCGACGACATGGTACTCCTTCTCGGACTTTCGGACTCAGAGGTAGAGGAGATTTCAGCAACTGAACTCCAACACGGCACAACTCCCTTCTCCGTGCTTCAAAAATGGAACCCGACGATGAGGCCGGGGCACAGAATCGTATGGGTCCAATGTTGGGGTGTTCCCCTTGAAGTTTGGGACATTGGGCATCTTCGAAAACTGGTGGCGGCTGTCGGAGACCTAATTGAGGTTGATGATGATGTAGAAGAGCTAAGAAGAATGGATAGGGCGCGTATTCTGATCAAAACTCCACGGAAACCTTTTCTCCAGCATTCTGTGGTAGCCCACATCGGAGGCGAAACTCACCTGGTGCATATTGTAGAAGAAGGATGGAGTGGTAAAGGGACACGCTCCCCCAGCCGCAGATGTGCCATTGACTCGTCGGAAGAGATAGACTCTGACGACGAGGTCAGCGAAGCTTGGCGCGAGGCGGTGGACCTATCTGCATGTCCCCAACTCACGCTGAATGACTTCGACGGAGGACGGCCCGTCGACAACGAAGACGACCAGCCCTACCTGCTTCCCGACGGTCCACGCCATGCGGTTTACCCAGTGGGTATTACCCATGACAGTCGGGTTCTCCTACCCAACCTCGATACCCGCACGATGCCGCAAAAGGAAACTGAAAAGCAGCAGCACCCCGTGGTCCAGTCTGAAATTAACCCAAAGGTGAATATTGGGGAAGTCAACACATGCAAGTCATCAAAATGGAAAGAAATGGGCAGCAGTGCATGCTTGGCAGGTTCAGCAAGCATAGAGAAGGAAGGTGCCGTTGCTCAAAAGGGAGAAACTCCCGATATCCTCAACGGGGTAGTTATACCCCCAATTGGGCCTAACATGCTTGAACATGGCCCAACGACGGACCTGGGCTCACCTAATCACACCCCACCCTTTCCCCTTCACACCTCAACCTTTCCTATTCACACCCTGCACACCCCACCCTTCCCGCCCCACACCCAACACACCTCTCCCATCCCTATACACACCCCTATCTCAACACCTACGTCTCCACACACACCCAACTTCAGCCCACCTTCCCATGTAACCCCCATAATGCCCTCAGTGTCCCACAAAAGACCTAATGACTGCCATGCCCCTGGGCCTGAACAACATAACCAATCTGGCCCTTCTAACCATATCCTACCTAATAGCTCTATACAATACCCTGGTAGCCCACCCCATCTTTTAGCAGAAAAAGAAAAGGGATGGAAAGTATATGTCAGGTCTAGGGGGTGCAACAAGAAGAGGGCCTGCAGTGTTAAAAAGCATATCACACAGGACGTTGAGAATCCCTGCAACTTATCGGGGGAAATGCAGGCAGCAAAGGATCTGGGACACCCACACATGGTTATAAACAACACTAACCAGGGTATGGAGAAGATTTCTGGGTTACCTACACCAGGGGAAGAAAAACATGCAGACCACACCCATGAGGCTTCATCCCAATGGGAGCTTGCAAAAATCCTGGGAGTGCACTGCGACTCAGATCAGGACACAATTATCAACAAAATTTCAGTCATGGAGGCTAGAGATAGGAAACAGGCTGAGAGAATGGGAGAACTAAACCGTCAACCATGAATGTTCTATCCTACAATGTTAGAGGGCTCGGGAGAGGGGTTAAATGGGCGGCGATTAGAAGGCTGGTCAACAAATTCCATGTAGATGTATTATGCATTCAAGAAACAAAGAAGGATCAAATCGATGATCGCTTGTGTAAGGCACTGTGGGGAGCCTCGGATGTTAGTTGGGATTTTCAGCCAGCAGTAAACACAGCTGGTGGGTTATTATGTTTGTGGAATGATCATTCTTTCAGAGTTGATAGCAGGGCAAGAGGTAGAGGCTACATCATGCTGAAGGGAGAGTGGATCCTGGAAAATCAGAAAATAACGATTGTAAATGTTTATTCCCCCTGTGACATCACTAATAAAAGGGAGCTATGGGAAACTTTGAGGCAGCTGAGGCAACATGATCCTGAGGGCCTTTGGTGTTTCCTAGGAGATTTTAACAACATCAGACATCGGTCCGAGAGAGAGGGGGTGGCCCACAGGGGCATGGAAGCACTCACTATCAGTGAATTCAATCAGTGGCTAGCTGACATGGAAGTGGAGGAAATTCCTAGTGTGGGAAAAAGATTCACATGGTTCAAACCCAATGGGACCGCAATGAGTAAGCTAGATAGATTTTTTGTTTCTCATGAATGGCTGAACAAGTGGCCAAGCTGCACCCAATTCACCTTGGATAGGAACTTCTCGGACCATTGTCCCATCCTGATGAGGGTTAAAAACACAGATTGGGGGCCAAAACCATTTAGAGTATTTGATTGTTGGCTTAAAGATAGATCCTTCGACCGGACTGTTTCAGAGTGCTGGACAAACACTCAACCAACAGGCTGGGGTGGGTATGCACTTAAGGTAAAAATTAAAAAGCTAAAAGAGGTTTTGAAGGTGTGGAATAGAGAGCAGTTTGGCGATACTCTTAAAAAGCTTCAGAGGTTAGAGGCTGATCTAAATACCCTGGAGGATGTAAGCACAATTAGACAGCTTACCCCTTCTGAACTGGTGGCCCGAAGAAAACTGCAAGAGGACCTTTGGCTGGCAGCTCAATCTCATGAATCTCTGATGAGACAAAAGGCAAGAGTAAAATGGGTCAAAGAGGGTGACTGCAATTCGCGATTTTTCCATCTGCTGATGAATTCTAAACGTAGACATAATGACATCAAAGGAGTCTACATTGGTGACTCATGGGTTGAGGACCCAACAAGGGTGAAACAGGAGGTATGCAGATTTTTTGCCCACAGATTTAAAGAAGTTGACCAGTGCAAACCAGTTTTGAGGGGAGTCCGTTTTGGTAGCCTAGAGATGCATCAAAACGATATGTTGGTGGGCCAATTTCTAGAGGAGGAAATAAGGACAGCAGTGTGGGATTGTGGCAGTGATAAAAGCCCAGGCCCGGATGGGCTGAACTTTAAATTCATCAAGCATTTTTGGGAGCTTATCAAGCCTGACATCAACAGATTCATAGCAGAATTTCACGCAAACGGGATATTCCCAAGGGGAGGAAATGCATCCTTTATTGCTTTGATCCCAAAGAAGAACAATCCACAAAACCTTAATGAGTACATGCCAATATCACTGATTGGATGTATTTATAAAATAGTGGCTAAGCTATTGGCTAATAGGTTAAAGAAGGTGCTGCCACATATCATTGATGAACGACAATCAGCATTTATAAGCGGAAGGCAACTGCTCCATAGCGTGTTGATAGCCAATGAGGCAGTGGATGAAGCAAAGAGATGTAAAAAACCTTGTTTGGTGTTCAAAGTGGATTATGAAAGAGCCTATGACTCCATTTCATGGGAGTTCTTGTCATACATGATGAAGAGGCTTGGTTTTTGCCACAAGTGGATCTCTTGGATTGAGGGCTGCCTCAAATCTGCTTCAATTTCTGTCTTAGTAAATGGCAGCCCCACTAATGAGTTCAGCCCTCAAAGAGGCCTTAGACAAGGTGATCCTTTAGCCCCCCTTCTCTTCAATATCGCTGCAGAAGGTTTAACAGGCCTTATGAGGGAAGCCTTGAATAAGAACCTCTTCAATAGCTTTCTAGTGGGAAAAATCAAAGAACCTGTTAACATTCTGCAGTACGCCGACGATACCATCTTCTTTGGTGAAGCTACTATGAAGAACGTGAAGACAATCAAGGCCATAATGAGAAGTTTCGAACTTGCATCTGGCCTAAAGATAAACTTTGCTAAAAGTAGCTTCGGGTCAATTGGGAAATCTACTCAATGGGTGAAGGAGGCAGCTGATTTCCTACACTGCAGTACCTTGTCTATGCCTTTCCTATATTTGGGAATCCCCATTGGGGCTAACATGAGAAGTAGTGTTTTTTGGGATCCTATAATTGGAAAATGTGAGAGAAGGCTAGCCACTTGGAAACATAAACACGTATCCTTCAGGGGGAGAGTGACCCTTATTAATGCTGTCCTTACATCTATTCCTATCTACTTTTTTTCCTTTTTCAGGGTTCCATCAAAAATTATAGCCAAATTGAAAAGCATTCAGCGAAGATTTCTATGGGGAGGGGGAACGGAGCATAGGAAGATCGCTTGGGTAAACTGGAAAACAGTTTGCATGCCTAAACTCAAAGGTGGACTTGGCGTTAAAGACCTTAGAACCTTTAATTCAGCACTGATGGGTAAGTGGAGATGGGACATGCTCCACAGACAAATGGAACCTTGGGCCAGAATATTGAATTCTAAGTATGGTGGCTGGAGGGTGCTGGAGGAAAGGATCAAAGGCTGCAACGATTCGACTTGGTGGAAGGACCTTGTGACAGTTCAGCATTTACAGCAGCATGCTCCTCTCAAAAGACAAACTGAATGGAGAGTGGGTAGGGGCGACAAATTCAGATTTTGGGAGGATTGCTGGATCAACAACGGATTATCTCTAAGAGACAAATTTCCGAGGCTGTACCAGATTTCCTGCCATCAAAAGCAAACTATACAGCAGTTGCGAACATACACAAACAATGGGTGGGAATGGCAGCTCAACTGGAGGAGAAACCTTTTTGATTCTGAAATGACAATGGCGGACACCTTTCTCGGGGACATATCACAGCAGCAACTCCATCCAGAACGGGAGGATACTTGGGTCTGGAAATTGGAACCTGCAGGCCACTACTCAACAAAAAGTGGATATGAATTGCTATGGGGGGAATTGATGGAAGAAAGACAGGAACATGATTTTGGGGAAATATGGAAACTCAAAATACCCTTAAAGACAGCAGTTTTCACTTGGAGGCTAATTCGGGATAGATTACCAACCAAGACAAACCTTCGAAGGAGACAAATAGAAGTAGATGACATGCTGTGCCCTTTTTGCAGAATTAAGGAAGAGGGGGCGGATCACTTGTTTTTCAATTGTATCAAAACCCTCCCCTTATGGTGGGAATCGATGTCATGGGTCAATCTCACCAGTGCATTACCACAAAATCCTAGGGACCATTTCTTACAACATGGAACTGAGCTAGCAGAGGGAGTTAAGTCTAAAAGATGGAAATGCTGGTGGATTGCCTTAACCTGGACAATATGGCAGCATAGAAATAAGGTGGTGTTCCAAAATGCAACATTTCACGGTTCTAAGCTACTGGACGATGCTCTACTCCTACTATGGTCATGGATCAGAGCAATGGACAAGGATTTCACTCTTCACTTTAACCAATGGTCCTCTAATTTGAAGGAAGGGTTATGTAATTAGGGGGGCAGGTGTGGGTGAATTCTTGTAACACTTCATTGTGTCTCCAGCTCTTTCCCAATATTCTGGAAAAGCAGGATTCACATTTATTCCTATGTACTTTCAGTACCACTGGTACTAGCCTATAAATATATTAAATATTTTTTGCTGAGCAAAAAAAAAAAAAAAAGAGACAATGAGAATTCATAGGAGCAGGACCCCACAAATCACTGTATATTAATTCCAAAGGAGAACTATACACAGTTTGAGAAAGCTTAGAAGGAAAACGATGAATCTTGCCCATACAACAAGTAGAAAAGATTTCAGATCTATGCAAAAGCAAAATAAAAGAGATAGGGAAGAAGAGTGCATCGATATTTTTATATTAGTTCACCCCAACCTTGGGTTACATTCAGTCATGTCCCTTCAACATGAGATTTTCACTAACACAACTAGTTCACAATTGGACCAGCAACCACTAGATTTCATAACCTTGCCAGTTCCCCCATTGAACTTCAAACCTAGTCTCTGCTAGACCAGCTAAACCACAAGATTTCACTCTTGTCAAACATTTTTGGACTTTATAGAAATTGGGTCTGTGATTCTACTGCACATAGAACGGATCTTCTCCTCACAAGAGGGATTCCACTCAGGAATATAATCTCACAGTTCTAACTAGGATTATTACAAGTTATTGAACACAATACAAAAGTGGGTCACTCTCACAGAGAGGGTTGAAGCTAGAACACAAATTTCTCACAAAGAATTTGTTCAAGATGTTGCAGATTTGGAATGCTTCAACTTAGTTTTTCATTGCCTTCAAAAATGTCTCATAAAGCAACCAAACAGACCGTTGGAGTGGGCTCCACACAGCTGATGCACTTTTGGAGCAAGCAGGTTCACTTTCCAGCTGTCATGATGTGATAGCTAACCAAACCATTCTGAGGAACCTTTTTGAGGTTCCCATTCTGAGGAACCTTTCTGAGGGACATTCAGAAGAACCATCAGAATAGCCATTCTTATGTTTGCTGAAACTAAATCCATTCTTTATTGAATTCCTTTGATGAAGTTCAGATTGATATTTCATTCTGATGTAGTGCAGCTTCATCATTTCTTAACACTTCTTCTCAGCTTCATGCATTCTGAATTCTAACTACTTCAGAAAGACTTTAGCAGAAGTTTGTTGCTGGTGTGTTCCTGTTCTGTCCATGGTTAGACTGAATTGCTTTCTTCAGTCCTTCAATCTAATGCTTATCATCAGTGCTTCTCATGGACAACTTCATCTTTCAATTTGATGCAGTCAGTTCTTCCTTTCTGTAGTGCCCATAGTGATTGTGGCAAAGTGAAGAATTGTTCAGACTTTAGTCTATTCTAATGTTCAAAAACTCAGAGTCTTGGTCTTCATCATTCTGATGTAGACTTTGCATAGCTTCATTCTGAACCATGATGTTCTTCATATAGCCTTTGATGAATCTTCAATGTAAAGCCTTGTTGTTCAATATTTCGCCAAGAACTCTCAAAGGGTAGCAAACTTCATCTTTCTAATGAGCTTCAAGAATTCTTCTGAGTTCTCAACTCTGACAGCAGTTCTCTGAACCTTTCTGAGTACCTTAGAATGAAAGAACACTTCTGCTTCTTAAAGGAATAAGCACTGAAACACTTAAGGAGAAAGTTAACCATCACTTATTTCCATCATCCTTTAATTTGCACTGCTAATGATTTGCCATAGTTAAAATTAGGGATGTGGATTCAACACAATCATCAAAGGAAACCGTGTTTATACAATAAGGACCAGTAGTTGGACAAGAAATAGCTGAGCATAATTGAAGATTAGGGAACTGATATAAGCCAGCAGATCAAACATCTCCTTGGAGAAGGATTTTATGGGAATCCTAAGATTTAACAAAGCAATGATTAGCATGGAATTCAAAGAAAACATGGTTATCTTTGGCAAATTTGCTCACATTAATTAGGTTCTTAGTGATTTGTAGAACAAGAAGCATGATTTTAAGAACAAGTTTTATATCAGGACTAAAAGGAGAAATAAAATTGGAATAACCAGAGGCTGAAATATTCAAACCTTGTCCATTACCAATGAAGATCTGGTCTGGACCTCAAAAGGTGAGTTTTGCTGAATATTCTGAGAATTATTGGTCACATGGAATGATGCTCCAGAGTCTGGAAACCAAGTAAATGATGCAGTGGAGTCAGAATTTGCCACTATGACTTGTGGAGGCCTAGAACCAGAGTTCTGAGATTGCCACTGAGGAGGTGCAGAGTTTTGGTTCTGATTCTGATTTTACTGTGAGTTCTAATTGGAAGCAGAGGAATTGAATCTATTGGAAGCTTGATACTGAGGATTGAATTTATTGTAGCAAGTAAGAGCCGTGTGGTTTCACTTAACACTGACCTGAGCTTCGACCACCATGGCCACCACCACAGTTGAAAACCTCTTTCTCCGTGGCCATTACGGCCACCAGTGCCTCTAGAATCTGAGGAATACTGATTTGTATACACAACATTAGTGTCTGAGTATGAATTCAAGCTATCATTTTCAGTAGAATGCGAAGAACTTGCTTGAGTAAGATTCACAGTAGGCGCGAAAGAATTACTCGAAGAATCAAGCTTGTTGTATTTTCTAAGTCTTAGTTCTTGTGGAAGGATAAAACCTTCAGCTTCTTCAGTTGTGATGTGCGGAAGATGGCTCTCAATGAAAGCAATTATAGAATCGAAATCCCTAGGAAGACCTTCAAGAATCGAATCCATGTGTTCGCGATGGTAGCTGCATTGCCAATTAAAGCAAGTGCATTGATAAGCACTTTGATGCAAGAAAGAAAATCCGTAACCGGATGATTGTCAAGTGTAGTGTGACGGAGCTCCGATCGAAGCTGTCACGCTTTCGTGCGAGTTTGGTGATGAAAATAAGCGTGAATCTTATCCCATACCTGATACGAATGAGTCGATCCAAGAACTCGAGCAAGCATCGAGCTCGAAAGCATGGATTGAAGCCAAACAAGCATAGATCTTGCTTTTGCCACATCAAAAACAGAGGATTAACGCGATCAAGATCGTGATCTTCATCAGAGAGATATCACGGAGGGATTTGAGTATTTGCAAAGAAACGATTGAGTCCAAGCGCAGTGATGTCTGGCTCGATTTGCTGTCACCACAGCAAAAAGTTCTTATCATCTTTTCTGTTGAAAAATGTGTCATAGGGAACGACAAAGTATGAATGTCTTGATTCATCGGAACAGAATTGACCGGAATCGCACCGGAGTTGGTTGGAATTGCACCACTGAAGTTGTTTGGAATCACACCACCGGAGTTTGTTGGAGTCGTGCCGCAAAAATTAGTTGGAACCGCACCGGTGTTAACCAGAATTGCACCGGAGTTTGTGGAAGCCATGAAAGGGATCAGAGAGCTCTGAATATCATGTAGAAAAGATAAAAGAGAGAAAAAGGTTCTATGTATTGATTTAGAAAGATATTGCAAAACCACTGTAATCTCTTACAAGAGCAGTACTTATACCGCAGAGATTCAGTTGTAACTGAAAGTGCAGCTATCATCTAACCAATGACAACTGTCAACTAAGTACAGTTTATAAAGCTAACCCGAGTTATTTACTCATACACTTACAATACTCAGTTCATTTGATTTTGGCTAGCAGTCTCTGCATCATATGCACTGGACTTGTCACAACAGTTTTTTTTAATCCAGTTACTGAATTTGTAATTTGTAATATTCAATAAATTTCTTACCTTGCATCCCTTCTACTACTCAATCCTGAGACATGGGTGTATTTGTAGCTGATTAATTGTTAAATTTCATTTGTTTCGTACATTTGATCAGATGCCAGTTCTAGAATGCTTGAAATTCTCCATAGAAGCAAATCAAGTCATTGCCATTGTAAGATTTCTCTTCATTCCTACTGATTTAATGTTGGTGATGCTCAAAGATTAACTGGACATCTCTACCTTGCCAAGGTTGGTCTGAGTGGTAGTGGAAAGAGCACATTACTTAACCTTCTACTTCGTCTCTATGAGCCTAGTAGTGGTCAGGTAAACAATTTATATCTTTTAAACCTGGTAAATAGGAGATTTAATTCATATAAAGAAAGAGTTGCATGCTCATCATCCACTACTCGATTAGTTGTTTGTTTTAATCATGTTTACGATGCTTCCACACCTATAAATGTTTATGCACATTTATGTTGTAACAAAGAGCAAAATATGCTACAACTACACAAACTCTTTCCTAACTTCTTGGCACAAGTTATCAGCTTCTTGTATTCTGATTACTAAAAGCAAGTCCAGTGAAGTCATGATCTCGTTAAATGATTGCTCCTGAATTGAAAACCTTTGTTTTTAATATTCTGCACCATTGAGATAGTGACTCCTACGGACTAAAATGGCACATTTCCAAACGTATGAGCTCATTTAGCTATATAATTAATTACCGGAAGTTATGATAATAGATTCAAAAAAGATGTGCATTCTATGTTATGTTTACCGTGTCTAAAGCTCACAATTTTGACAAATAGACTGACTCAGATGGTTGAACTTGAATGTGACATATTTCACTTGTTATTTATTGTTGATATTTCATTTTTTCTTGCCATATTCCATCTCTCTACATATGTGAGTGAGAAACATGAGACATTATTTTTCTTTAAATTCTTAGAAAGGAGGAGTGAAAATACAAGTTGAAGTCCATAGTAGATCCTCCTAAAGAGGGAAATAATAATAATGAAACAGAAACAAATAGGCTATGTAATACTGCTATGTAACCAATTTTGTTGTGGCATAAACTAGAATTTCTCTTGAAACAACTGCAAGTAAACAGGCAAAGAGATTATCTCAGAACAAGTATAACTTTTAAAAATACAAGTTTTCCTCTCCCACTAAATAAATCAGAAAAGTGCATGATTTTTACATTGCCATAAGACCTTCGCCTCTTGATCTTGACCTATTACTGATTTCAAATGTGATGTCACTATCAATAATGTTTATATACATAAACACTTAATCATTTCTTATGTAATCTACATCTACATTTTTATACAGATATATATCGATGGGTTTCCTCTTAACGAATTGGATATCAGGTGGCTGCGGGAGCACATTGGATATGTTGCACAGGTTAGACAACTAAACTGTAGCTCGTACGTAATTAAGACTTGGAAATTCATTTTCTAAAATTATGTTTCAAACAGGAACCCCATCTCTTTCACATGGACATCAAGTCAAACATAAAGTATGGTTGCCCCACGAACATAAAACAAGCAGATATTGAACGAGCAGCGAAAAAGGCCAATGCCCATGACTTTATTTCTTCACTTCCTAATGGATATGAAACCCTTGTTGATGACAATGCACTTAGTGGTGGACAAAAGCAGCGAATTGCTATCGCCAGAGCCATTCTTAGGGACCCTGTTATTATGATACTTGATGAAGCAACCAGTGCTCTAGATTCCGAGAGTGAGCATTATATCAAGGTATATTTCTCAAATTCTAGTTTTTGAAAGTTATATCTAATTTCCATTTTTTGGTCAATCTAACTTCCATATTTATCTAAGAAAATACGTGCCTGCAGCTGTTTACGTGTTATGTAATTCTTATTTCAGGAGGTGCTGTATGCATTAAAAGATGAATCTAAAACGAGAACCATCATTATCATAGCACATAGGTGCATAAGCATCTTTTTTTTTTTTTTTTTTCTCTTTTATATATAAGATTAGTTGCACTATAATCACTGAATTTTCACAGGCTTTCTACTATAAAAGCTGCCGATAAGATCTTTGTTATGGATGATGGTCGCATCATTGAGGTGATTTCTAATTGAACTTAGTTATTATACCTTATAATTTAGTCCAAAAATTGTCATTTTATCGTCAATACATGGAAAACAGTAATTGAATTATATGGGTGGGGAAGCTCCATGTCCAAAAGTAAATGACATGGTTAATGCCAATTTGGCACCGTTCATTCAGTTCTTGGAGTGAGCAATTGCAAAATTGATTTTGAATGAAATTTGATTGTGTAAAATTAATTTTGAATAAAATTGGTTTTGGAGTGAAGTGATATGTTTGGATGTTTTTATTTGAAAAGCAAGTTAGTAGTAAAATTTTGTATAACTTTTTTTTTTCTAACACAAGCTAGCTTCAACTCAATAAATTTTGGACTCAATCAAATATCTTAATGAGATCAAACATGTCAATATCTTAATGAGACCAAACATGTGAACATTTCAATATGCAAATAAATGGCTTAACGCCAATGCACAACCAATTTATTTTTATTTATTTTCTTTTTTTGCAGATGGGAGATCATGAAGAGCTTATGCGCAACGATGGACTTTATGCAAAATTAACTAAAATTCAAGCAGATATTTTGACTTGATAAAGAGGACTTTGCAATTTAAAGTTAACGAGTGGAAGACTGGAAGCCAAATGTTGAAGCAGAAGTGCTAGGAATACTCTATTTCTCTTATTGTTGAAATTTATTTAATGACTATCTTTTTTTATTTTGTAGTTTTTAATTAATTTTAACCAATAAAAGAGTGTGTGTTTAAAGGATTGTGATTGAGTCTATTTCTAGCACTCTTTGTGTCGAAGAAAACACAAACACTTAACTTCTACAAGTAGACGTGGTAATGAGATTCGCACTTGTGGACACCTGCCTGAATTCACCCCGACTTTAACAGGAAAAAATTGAGTTGATTGGGTTTGGGTTTTTTCCAGTTCTTAAATTCGTGGGCGGGGATGGTTTTAGTAATGCTGATATCTGCCCCACTCTTGTCCCTATTAAATCACAAAACTATCCTTTATATATATATATATATATATATATATATATTGTAAGTGTATATATGTTATTGTTGTCCAAAATTGTATTTATGTTATAATTGTTGTTTATATATGAATTTTTACAGGATATTTTATGTGTATTTTAGGGGTGGGAAAAATCGACCCCCGTCGGGTACAGGGTCAGGGGGCAAATTTCTAGTCCCGTCAGTTTTCAGGGGTGGGAGCGAGGGTGGTTATGAGATTCGGGGGCGGGGTAAGCAAAAATTGTCCCCGACCATCCTCGTTGCCATGCCTATCTACAAAAAAAATGGAAAACCTTTGATTTTTTGGAAGTAGATGTGAAAGTGGAAGCGGTATGTTATGATATGCTCTTGAGCTAATAGTCACTAGATTTGGTCTAGTGGAGGTCCAGGAGGAAGAGGAAAGAGAAAGTTATAAGTTTTAGGTTTAAACATTATTGATGTTTATTGTAAAATCAAAATTAGTTACTTTCCATCTATCTCAAGTTCACAAAAACCACCGCACATGGCCTTAATCAAAGTGTGTGTTATTAATGCTAGGGTACAATGTTTGAAGAGAGTACAAATTTCAAGGGAACCTAATAAAATCATTCCTAACTTGCAAAAAGGTGAGGGATGGGAGAGAAATAAGTTTTAATTATTTTTTTTTAAAAATAAAATGTGAAATTACCTTCTCATTCCCCAACACAGGTACACATGTATATATATGAAATATCTTATACGAAAATGAGAATTAAATTTGGACTACATAATCATATATATATATATATATGAAAAATGATCAAATTATATCGGTATAATTTAAACAATTATTATACTGGTATAACTTAAGCAATTATTATACCATTTTATAATTTGATATAAAATGTGATTTTTATCGATTCAATCATTGAATTATATCTACATATTACCAAGATTATTTGTGTGAAATTTGGTCAAAATTGAACAAAAATAGACCAAATTTCACACAAATAAGATGATAATCAAACGATCCATATTTTAATATATTTTAAAAAGTTTATATTCCATCAATTTTAATTTGTATGCATGAGATAGTAAATAATTTTAGATTAATATAAAATTTTGTATATATGATCTAAGTGAAAGGAACTTTTAATTCAATGGTGGATTTATGAAAACTATCTAATTGAAAGTTATTGAATGATATAATAGTTGATCAAAGTTATATCAGTGTAATTTGATTCTTCCTCATAAACTTTTGTTTGACTGGTTAATGTCCCTCAACTTTTTTCCATTAAGGTCTTTAGTCTATAAACTTTTGAAAAATAATCAAATTTTAGTCCTTGAAATCATATTAAATAAATAAAAATTGAAATTTCTAAAAGTTTAGGCACCTTGACCAGTCAAAGAAAAGTTTAGAGATTAAAAACTTTAATGAAAAAATGTTAAGGAACCTTAACCAGACAAACAGAAGTTTAGGAACTAAAAATTTAATTAACCCTAGTTTTAATTTGTAACTAATCTTAACTATTAAATTTTAAGGAAATAAGTGGTGAGGATGAAGAAAAACTTGACTCCTCCTCAAATTGAATTTCAAAAAAATTCTTAAAAAAAATATCAATAGTTTATAATATTCTTATCTCACAATAAATAGAGTAGTGAAGATGAGACTTGAGTTTTACATGAAAAAATATTATCATTAATTTTACATAGTAGTTTATGTGATTTTAATAAAAATACAAATGATTAGTTTTTTATGAATTATATATATGGTTAGCTATTAAGTAAAATTAATATTGCTTCCAAACTTCAATTTAAAGTAAAATGAAAAAAATCAAGTATAGTTCAGTTAATTGAACAAGATGTGTAAATAATATAAACTCTCTGGTGTCATATTCAATTCCTACAAATCTAAAAAATATCTTGTTTTTGGTTAAAATATTAAATTTACATAATTTTTTTAATAATATAAACACATTCAAATATAAATTGTTGAAAAAGTATCTTGTTTTTGGTTAAAATATTAAATTTACATCAAACTTTTTTTTAGAATATAAACACTCAAATAGAAATTATTTTCCTTAAGAACCAACTTTAACCAAAATCAACTTTTATTCAAAATCAATTTCATACTCACCCCCCAAATACCTTAAATTGTGTCTCTTTCCTTTAAAAACTATTTTCACTAACATGTTGACAATTTTTTTTTCTTGTTCCGGAAAACATTTTTTAGAAATAGAAATTATATTATAAAATAGTTTTGGGAAACAACAAAAAACACAATGGCTAAGCAACTCTGTCCACCTTGACCTAGAGGCAAGGGAACTGTAGTTATTCTCTCTTACACTGAACATTATTTGAGGGCATATCAATCAAAGCAGCAGCTTAGCACTCCTAACATTTTGCCACATAATACAACAGGGGCAACTTAGAATCTCATAATTATGCATTGGGAGTCTCATGAAAAGTATACATTTGACAATTACATGTTATACCGCTCAAGTCATATATGATGTTTCCAAATAGAATAAAAAAAACACCTTCCAGGTGTGGTGAGAACAAAATATGCAACTGGCTTTGATCTAAAGAACTCAACATCATCACACCTGTATACATGTTTGACTCAAAAAATTTACACTTCCAACTGGCTTTGATCTGGAACCTTGATTTCCCGGACCTATAAATTGAATGACAAGCATCAATTTCACATACGATAATTGAATCAACAGCCTAAAGAGCATAATCAGAATGAGCATAAGTACATAGGAGATAATCTAAATGCCTTGGACAGCAAATTAAACAACATACTCTCAGCAAATGCAAATATCACAATATAATCCATTCTCAAAGGGACTGAAGTTATATACTATTAAACCTGCTTCCTCCAATTTTTTTATCACATCTTGCATAGCATATATTGTCATCTTCTTCACCTGTTTCAAAAGCAGCAATCAAGGTGAACAGTTACATAAAATCACAGCACAAAACTGTTGACAAGACAATAAATACTATAATACAACTGTGTGCAGATTGCAAGTTCGCCTCTTACTGCATTTCAATAAAGCAGAAACCACACCCCATCATAGGATGAGGAAAATAGATCACAATTTGGACTCTTCTAACCACATGCCTTAAGCTAAGGTGTAAATACCCATCTCCGCTCCCCAAAATAGTCCTTCAAGACCAATATGAAAGACCAACTAGGCACCAAAAGTAGACTGTACCAAAAAGAAAATACTTATATTTTTTAAGGATCAAAATGGGTTCTATAAAACCAGTTATTAGAGCTTTGCAGGGAAATTAGTTAGCCAGTGGTAAAAAAGTTTTAAGTGGGCAGAAGAAAGTTTATACATTTGCATTGACCATGCATTTGAGTTCTTCTGACTTTAACCACCTGCCCATTAATGAAATGTCTTTCCCCAGTAGAATCCGTGTCAAATTCAGTGCTTTGAAAGAAAACTATAAACTAGGCAGGGAGGACAGAACCGTTCAAAATGGGAAAAGGTTATAAATCAAGGCTTCAAAAATCTAAACCAGGACTTAACCTGGATAAAAATAAATTCAGTTAATATTAAAGCCTTTTGAATTACATAAATACTAATTATACTAGCAAAATGAAAATTGAAGTTCCAAAGCCATTCTTAAAGTTTTCAGAGTTTTTATTTTTTTGAATAAACAACCAGATAAAAGAATATAATGTTAAGAAGCTATGAATTATATTAAAAAATATTTATAGTCATTTGTATGCCTTTTCTCTTAATTATAGTCCTTTATCTCCCACCTATTCTCTTTTGTCTCTTCTTTGGTTTCTGTGTCTATCTTAAGTCTAATGGTGAAGCCATGACTGATCCACGCTAGCAACAGACAATGATGGAGGAAATGGATGCTTTAGACGCCAGCGCCAACGATTCTTGGGAACTTGTCCCTTTATCTACTAGCTAGACCACTGTGGGCTTTCATTGGATCTATACAGTGAAGATCAGACCAGATGACAGTATTGATCGCTATAAGGTTTGCTAGGTGGCCAAAGGATATACTCAGAATTTTGGTCTTGACAACGGGGACACCTTTTCCCAAATGGCCAAAATTTCATTTGTGCATCTCTTTCTTGTTATAGCGGCCATTCAACATTGGCCTCACCAGCTCAACATAAAAATGCCTTCTTGCATGGTGAGTTGCAAGAAGTTTATATGAATTAGCCTTTCGGCCTTACAGTTTCAGGTGACTCTTGGTTGGTCTGTGGACTCCGTCATTCTCTTTATGGTTTGAAGTAGTCTCCTCGTGCATGGTTTGGTAGTTTTAGCTCTGCCCTACTCCAGTTTGGAATGAACTATTGCGAGGTTGATCACTCAGTGTTTTTTCATCCATTCTTCATCTAGTCGTTGCATCTAACTTGTTGTCTAATAGTTAGTCTGTTAGTTAGGACGACTGTGTTACAGCTATCACTAACTAACTCAGGTTAGTTGACAATTACAGTTGTGTAACTGCTACATGTATTAAACTGTAATCAATTTTCAGTTGGACTAAATTTCCTCAATATAAAATCTCTTACAATTTCTTTCTTCTCTATAGATCTTTCAAAACCAAATTATTAGTTAACCAATGAGTTAGAGTATAGATCTTTCTCCTACAAAATAAGTCCAGGTCCATGCTATACTCTCGCCACCCCTTGGTAGAATACTAGAATCATTGCAGATAAAACCAGAAGGTACCAAACAATACGACATGGTGGTGGGAGATTAACACGGTGGAAAATCAAGGGGTGTGCAAACTGCAAACAATTTGTGCTATAACTACCCAATCTTCAGGTAATTCAGGACTTTCATATGTTTGAATTGAGTTGAGTTAATGTTATACTTAGATGAGGGGTTAAAGAGTCTCCAGGACGTGCAGGCTGTAAGGTGGAAATTCCAAGGAAAGAAGGTAGTAAGTGCTAAATGGGTGTTCAGAAACAAGCTGGATGAGACAGTTAAGGTTGTGAGAAACATGACAAAGTTAGTTGTTAAAGGTTACTCATAATAGGAAGATATAGATTATACAAAAACTTATGCTCCTTTTCCTCATATGGAGGCAATTTGTATTTTAGTGTCATTGGTTGCTCACACTAAAAGGAGACTATATCAAATAGACGTAAAAAATGCATTCTTTAATAAACTAATACAAAAGGAAGTCTATGTAGAACAACCTCCTGGGTTTGAGAGTAACACTTTTCCATACCATGTAATTAAACTCAATAAAGCTCTGTATGTGCTAAAGCAAGCTCCTTAAGCTTGGTAGAAACGTCTTAGTTCATTTCTTTTGAAAAATGATTTTGAAAGAGGAAAAGTGAATACAACTCTGTTTCACAAAAACTACGGCTCCTAATTTATATTATTAGAAATCTATGTGGGCGACTTCATATTTGGTGCTACTAATGAACCTTTATGTGAGGATTTCTCTAAGTTAATGCAGGCTAAATTTGAAATGAGCATGATGGGAGAACTAAAGTTCTTCTTAGGACTACAGATCAAACAAACCAGCAATTCATCAAACGAAATATGTCAAAGAACTTCTTAAGAAGTTCAAATTGGAAGATGCAAAAGAGATGAAAAATCCCACGCATCCAACAACATCACTTGGACTGGATGAGGAATCCAACAAAGTGGAGAACTCCCAATAAAGAGCAATCATTGGCTCACTACTATATCTAATTTCATCTAGGCCTGATATATTGTTTAGTGTTAGATTATTGTTGACTCGTTGGCAAGTGTACCAAATTGTCACAAGTAGTAAAGTGCTCGGAAGTTCGAGTGTCGAATCCACAGGGACTTTGTTTGTACTTAGACTAATACAAACTCAATTTACAAGCAAGAGATAATAAATTTAAAATAAAAAATAAAAAAAGATAGAAGATAAGAAAAAATAAAATTAGAAGATAAAAGAAAAGATAAAAGAATTAAAGATAAAATTAAAAGATAAAGAAAAAGGTAGAAGATTAGAAAAGTGAAAGATAAGAAAGATAAAAGATTTAGATAAAAAAAAAAGAAGATAAATTCAAGATAAGATAATGTTGGGAACTGATTTGCCTAGCCTGCCTAGGATGTATGAGTTTATGCTTTTTTCTTTACCAATTCAGGTGATTTTATCCCACCCACATATATTCATTTACTTGCCCCTGATGCCTCACGATGACAAGCCTATTTTACCTATCTATCTCCCAAATGCTTTTGCAAAGACTCAATAGATAAAATGCATGAAGTTCTAATTCTAGATGTTTGCTTTGACGCATGGGCATAATGCAATTGCTCTATGCCTAGCAACGATTTTATTATGATATCTTTTCTTCTTGTTCTATTAGAAATTATCCTCTCCCGAGCGTCTAACCCCTAAAACTAATGCATACATATCTTCTTTAAATCTTATTTAGAAAGTTACCCTCTCCCGAGCATCTAACCCCTAACAGAATATAAAGATGAGTATGCAAGATAAAAACAGAAAAGGAAATAGAAAAGAAAAACCTGGTATTGCATTGATAAATAGTGAAGAGTACATAATATTGGCTTCTAGGCCTCTCAGACCCTAGCTAAGGGTTTAACCACTCATGACCATTGAGGGCTTTACAATGAGAGGGGAGTGAAAGAAAGGAAGGGAGTGAATGAAACCCCTAGGAGAGGGGTTCTGTCGTGGTGTCCCCTTATAGTTGTTGAAGTGGGCTTTGGGCCTTCGTAGGCGCGCTCAGCGCGTGTAGATTGCGCGCTTAGCGCGCATGTTGCAGGCTTAGCGCGCTTTTGTTGGATTGCAGGCTTAGCACGCGCTTCTGTTGGATCACGGGCTTAGCGCGTGACGCGTGCGTATTGGGCTGGACCTGCTTCAGATTTTCTTCTTTTCTTCAATTTTTCTGGCCTTTTTGCTTGTTACACCTCCAGGTTTTATATTTGCAGCCAAAATTCAACAAAACATCAATTCTTTAATATTTAAGCGCAAATAACTGCTAAATAATTATTTTTAAAGACAATTTTGTCTTATTTTCTATTATCAAAATACAATTATTTAGCAGTTATCAATTAAGTGCCAGATTCCAACAAGATCCAAGGGAAGGGAAGTTCACTTAACTACTGTTAAAAAACCTTTAGATGTCTAATTGAAACCCCTAATCTTGGTCTTTACTTTAAGCACATAAAAGAATTTAGGTTGATTAGTTAATGTGATGCTAACTATGCTGGTGACAAAATTGAAAGAAGAAACACTAGTGGAAGTTGCTATCTCATTAGTGGTAATCTAGTCACATGGATTAGCAAGAAGCAAGGATCAGTAGCATCATCCATTACAGAAGCAAAATATATATCAACAATGAGTTGTTGTACTCAACTGATCTGGATCAAGAATCAACCAACTAGAAGACTACAATATTATTGAAGGCAACATTCCAATCTTTTGTGACAACAAGGATGCAATAAGTATCTCTAAAAATCCTACCTTACACTTTCGAGCTAAGCACATAGAAGTTAAATATCACTTTCTTAGAGATCATGTTCAGAAAGGATAATGGAACTATAGTTTGTACCTACTGGTGATCAGCTTGTTGACATTTTTACAAATCTCTTTACTGAAGAAAGACCAATTCTGTTAAAGAATCAATCAACTCAGAATGGACTATGTAAAGGAATGATTAATATCTAAATGCTTGTACATTAATATTTTGCATCCAATGGACACATCGTTCAATGGTCATACATCATTACATGCATGGCTGGGATGCCCACTAATGGACGAGGCATAAAAGCAAACACAACACTTAGTAAACGTTGCGTTTTAACTTGTGACTAAGTTGTCATTAAGTAGCGGGCCTATTAATTACCTTTCAAAAGCCTAGACAAACCACCCACATTCCATCTATAACACCTACAATCTTTCATCAAGAAACAACCATCATCATTGTCATACCCTAATTTCTTATAGGGACTACCGTTCGTTAATCTTTTGATCCTTGCTAGTCGACTTATGGCGTTGAACACCATTTACAGTGTGAAACATATGATCATTCAGTATTTTGATCAAGAATGCGAAAAATACCAAAAAAAAGGGACAAAAGGGTCTTTTCCTTGGTTTTCCTGGACCCTAGCTCGCCCAAGCTAGCCTCTGGTTCGCCTGGGCCACCAAATAGCTTCATGGTGAAGAAACCAACTCACCTAGGTGAGCTCCAGCTTTCTTGGGCGAGCTCATTGCTTCAACACTAAGTTTCCAAGGGTCAGAAGTGGCCATTTGCCTATAAATAGGTGTCCTAGGGGTGCTTTAAAGGGTTCCTAGGGTCAGAAGTGGAGAGAATTGAGAAAGAAGAGGAAGTGAAGCCGAGGCGCGATCGAATTATGACAGCTTATTTCCTACGCCGTTTTCTTGTTCGGTGTTCTTCATGCGATCATCGGTTAGTATGGTTCTTAAGATTTGAATGTGATCTATGTACCCTTAGAGGTTTCCCTTGTTATTATGTGCACATCCATCTTCTCCATCTATCATCGGTGATCTCATTTTTCTTTGTAAAGTTCAATCTTAACCGATCACTAGTGTTATAAAGTTGTCTTTAAAGAGATTGAAAGTTAATAAACAAAACCAAGGTAAAATCAATTCATAACTAACTTCTTTTTATCAAATATCACTTGAGATCGTTTCAAGGTCCAACGCCTTAAACGACTTTTTGTTCGCAATTAATATGAATCTTTCAATAACATAAAAAATCAATTTAACACACAAACATTCAGACTTAAAGAACTACGTATGTCTGAATTTCTTATTGCACCTGAGGCTACGTAGGTGTAAGGGCAACACCCTTGTCAACCCAAAAAAATAAAGAAACATAAAAAGGGAAAATAAATAATATTGAAGTCACGTTTTGCACACTCGATTAAAGGTTGTCATCCCTTGTGACGGGTGCGTGGGATGCTAGTACCTTCCTCTTTTTGATTTTTTCTAACGTTTTTGTTAACTCGTTGGCAAGTGTACCAAATCGTTACAAGTAGTAAAGTTCTCGGAAGTTCGAGTGTCGAATCCACAGGGACTTTGTTTGTACTTAGATTAATGCAAACCCAATTTAAAAGCAAAAGATAAGAATTTAAAATAAAAGATAAAGAAAGATAAGAGATAAGGTAAAAAAGAGATAAGATATTTAAAGATAAAATTATAAGATAAAAGAAAAGATAAGATATTAAAAGATAAAATTTGAAGATAAAAGAAAAAGATAAAAGATTGAAAGATCAAAATAGAAGATGCAATATTTAAATTGAGATATGATAAAGATAAGAATAATTACTTCTAAGAAACCCAACAGTAAAATAAGGAATAACCACTTCTAAGAAAAGAAATTTCAAACAATAAAATAAGGAATAGAATCTATATAGTAAAATTGCTAAAGCCTAACAAGTCTAATCAGCTTAGATATATGGATTCAGGATTTGGCTGTTATCAATACCAGCGAACTAATTCTGCCTCACATCTATCCATCTACTTGCCCCTGATGCCTCACGATGACAAGCCTACCTTAATTACCTATCTTCCAAATTCCCTTTACGAAGACTCAATAACTAAGATGCCTTAAGATTACATTCTAGATGTTTGCTAAAGCATGAGCATTGAGGCATTAAGTCATGCTAACCCAATGATTTCTTTCTTTAATTGTTCTATTAAGCGTTACCCTCTCCCGAGTGGCCTAAAGACTAACAGAAAACAAAGTTCGAGATGTAGAATAAGCAAGAAAGAAGAGTAGATAAAAGAAACGGGAAGAAAAACCCTCTAAAAGATAACCCGATAATTTCCTCCTTTTAGTGTTCTCTTAAGTGTTACCCTCTCCCGAGTGGTCTAACCCTTAAAACAGATTCAAGTATTCATTCCTTACCCCTAATTAGGCTTTACTCTCTTCCGAGTGGACTAAACCCTAACAGAAAGCAAGCTCAGAGATACAGGATGTAAAAAGAAAGAACGGTAAATAAATAAAAAATCTGGAGGGAATTCCTCTTGTTATTGATAACTCTTGAAATGCTCCATACATCATTGGCTTTTTAGGCCTGCCAGGCCCTAGCTAGGGGGATTAGCCACTCATGGTCATGAGGGCTTTACAATGAGAGAAGGGGTGAAAGAAAGAAAGGGAGTAAATGAAACCCCTAGGAGAGGGGGGTCTGTGGTGGTCTACTCTGTCCCTTGGACTGGCTCTCTATTTATAGCTGCTGAAGTGGGCTTTGGGCCTTCGTAGGCGCGCTTAGCACGACACCCCGCGCTTAGCGCGTGTACTTCCTAGCCCGCTTAGCCCGTGACGCGCGCTGAGCGCGCATATTGGGTTGGGCCTTCTTCAAATTTTCTTCTTTTCTTCAATTTTTCTGCCATTTTTGCTTGTTACACCTCCAATTTTTATATATGCACCCAACAATTCAATTTAATTAATTTTCTAACTTTTAATCACAAATAACTGCTAAATAATTAATTTCTGGCCAATATTTGACTAATTTTCTACTATCAAAATACAATTATTTAGCAGTTATCAGTTTTTCTTAAATAAACGTTGGTGGTGACTCCCACCCATTTTCTTTTTAGAAGACGCACCTTTACATTTTGCCTCGCCCTCCCGTTGAAGGGTAGGTTGCGACAATCATCAATCTTTCAAATCCTTTTTATCTTTTTCAAGAAACAACATCCAGAAAACCTAAAATACCATGTCAAGCCTCAATGACAACAATGCTCCAGTAATGACCATCATCACAACTGATGCCACCACTTTCCACACAGAAGGAGAACCCATCATTCACATAAAGCACTTCTTTGACATTGAAGTATTAAAAGGGTTAGGACTCGACACACAAGAGACCCTGCTCTACTGTGGTATCCATGGCTACTTCAACGTTCCACAACTAATATACTCAGAACTTGTCAGAATGTCCTGGAGGAGCGCTCGATTCAAGGATTGAAAGACCATTGTTTCCAGTGTTCTTGGAAAAAGGTAGTACTTTCCATGGACTCTATCGCACAAGTCACATGGTGCATTAGAGAAGGAAGCACATACTGAAAAGATTGACAGAAGACATATGAGAGTCATGTCCCAAAAGTTCTATACGGGAACCACCTCAAGGAAATTGATGGAAAGAAGAAAGTACAATACAACCTTATGTGCGACATGGCTAAGGTCTGGTCCACATCATCTAGAAAAGCTTCATGCACAAGGTTGGGTGAAAGGACTCAGTTTCTTACCTTCACAAATTCGTGTTCTTCCATCTAATGAACGAGATCCCTTTCACATTAAATTCAAAATTATTAGGATTATGCCTTTTAATTCATTATTGAAATAATAGTTTTAATATAATTGTGTTTTGATTAAATTACAATGACTCCCTTTGAGATTTGTCTAAATTACACCTCCCACTTCTTCATTTTGGATCCTTATAATAAACTCCTCAAGTTTTGCTTGTTTGTTGCATTGACCACCCTTAGACATTTTGGATGTCAGGAACTTTACCATAGAAAGGTCAATACTTGGCACATGAGTTTTAACAAAATTTTTTTACCGAAATGCCCTCATCTCCTTCTTTTAACAATGCACTGATTCCATGGGAAAAGGAAAAACCTTGGCACAAAATGAGGATTATTTCCAGTAAATTTCAAGAACACCAAAAATCCTATCAATCTCAAATTTGTCTACTAGTGTTTTTGCTTTTAGACTTGCATATACTACCATTATATTATAATGCATCATTTTTGGTTAATTCATTCATACCAGCCATCCAATGCATCATTTTGGTTAATTCAATCATCATAAAAAATAGTACTTGATTTATTTCTTAGCTTAATTCCTCGAATGAACATTTTAACATTGTCACATTTTTTTTTTGCCTTCGATCAAGAATTATCATCTCATGATGACAATACAAATTTTCTAGAATTAAAACTCTTAAGCACAAATTAACATAGAATCACATGGATCAAACTAAGAATTTCCAAAATTATATATGAACAATTGATAACAACTATGAACAAATGAATGCAACTTTATCAAAACAACATAGAAAGAAAACCCAGAAACATGAGGGTACAAAAAAAACCCATTTACAACACATGTGCCCTTAAACACCAACCTAGAGTACAACAAAACAACAATATGTAACACCCATTTTCCTATCACATAATAATCCATCAAGAAAGCAAACCCACCAAACAAAAAAACAAAACAAAACTTTCACAAAGCAATTATTTTCCCACGTGTTCACCAACAACGATCAAAATATAGGGCTCTGAAGGTGTTCACGATTAAGACCTAGAAGGCACAACCTCAACCATTGACGAGTACATGAGTGAAGGTATATTAGTCTGGCACGAACAACGACATTAGCGGTGTAGGTCTTGGAACCTGAAGCAACGTCGCACAATGACAAAATCCATGGCAGCAATGTTGTTAGTGATGTTGTCAATGGAGTTGAAGCGATAAGTGTGGTGGCATGAGTTGAAACTAGATCTGAGTGATGACGTGTTTTAGATATGAGCTTTTGATATCTAGTTTCAAATTTGAGTGTAGCGGCGTTGAATCCAGAAGAAGGTTAAATTGTTGAAGGAAATGTTGGATTTTGGTGGTTGGTTGTTCACTTCTCTGACTGTCGATGGGGAGAAAATGACAGAGGTTGGGCAGTGAGGGTAACCCAGGAGGCCAGGAGGTGGATGCAGTTTGTAGAGTGTAAGGGTTGGGGTTATAGAATGAAGAAAAGGAAAGTGAAATGAGGGAGGGTATTGAGGGAAGTTTCTCTGACAGGGAATAAAGAAAAAGGGTAAAAAGGGGAACTTGATTTAGTTTATTCTTGTTTATGTTTTTATAAACGAAAACTTAACATCATATCTAACAAGGAGCTAAAAGTAATGCTGAAAAAAAAATAGGGGTACTAGGTGTGAAATAAAGGAAAACCTTAGGGGGTGTCTATATATTTTACTTATGTATTTTTTATATGAATTTGCAAATGAATAAAGATAATATTCAAAACCACTTTTTTACACATCATTATTCATTTTTAAATTTATTATCTTATTATTTATGTAAATTATTGAAGGTTTTCTTTTATATGAGCAAATTTAATTTTTCTTCTATACATTGATACACACACCCACACCTACACCCACACACAAGAACAAATGATGAATTTTGACCACAATGTAATGTTCTAGCTTAATCTTAGGTCTTAGGTTCGAGTCCACACACACACAAAATATTAAATTAGCAGCATCAAATGTATATTACTAATATTCTTTTCAAAAAATTTAATTAATTACATAAATGATGAATTTTGACAACAATGAAATGTTCTAGCTTAATCAAGTCTTAGGTTCGAGTCCAAGGTATGCAAGCTATGTTACTTGGAAGGAGAATTTTCTTGTTTATAGTGATCCTATCCAACTCGAACATGAGGATACATGTGATTTAGATAAAAAATGATGATTTTTTTTATTATATAAACTATATATATATACTAGTTTAAATTGATGTATAATATACTGATAAAAAAATTAATGTATATAATGACTAAATGCACTCAAAAGATCAAATAGTGACAATATTTAATTAATAGAATTAATGATTTCAATGAGAATATGATATCTCTTAGGTATAAATAAATTATTGTATTGGCATGAGAAAATATGAACAAAATCAACATAGGAATAAAAACAACTTATAAAAGAAAAAAATCATGAGTAGTTTAATTTAATAATTCAATAAATGATGTGAGCAAAAAATTAATGTGTTTTGTATTTAATAATTAATTTATATATAATAATAAATTTAATTATATGATTTGGATTGAGTCGGATTGAAAAAAAATCATTATCTAATTGTATATGATTCGAATTTTAATTGAATTGAATTCAATCCAAACATTTTAAAAATCAAATTTAATATAATTGGGTCAAATTGAATCAATAATTGACTCAAACTTGTAAACATTCTTAGAGATGCAAATCTTCTTAAGAAAAAACGGCAACTCATAATGTTTTTACTTATCATGAGATACATGAACTCTAGAAAAAAGAATGATGAATTTTGATTATATAAATTGAATAAATTAAATATATGCTAGTTTAAATTGATGAATAATATATTGATAAAAAAATTGATGCATATATAACAACTTTTTATTTTAACATGTAAGAACCTAAAACCCAAAGTAAAATAAAAATCTAGGGTTACATACATTACATTCATTACTAACCTGTCCGCGTTCTCTCTCTCTCTCTCTCTCTGTTGCAAAATCCGTTCCCCTATCTTTCTGCGTTTCGAGTTGTTGCTAAAGAGTGATGGACTCACCGCCCAGTAATCACCACGCCGTCGACGGAGACGCCAACGACCTCGTTAGACCCTTTTCCCACCGCGACGACGACGGCAAACCCCAACCCCTCACCGGCGACGGCGCCAGTCCCGGGTCGGTAACTAACTTCGTATAAAACATTCAACTTTATCTTCTTTTTTTCTTTTTCTTAATTGTATTCTCGAAATTTCTTAGATTTGGTTCTGTCTAATTACACGGACCCGTTGACTGCAGAAAGATATTCATAGGGGGTTTAGCGAGAGAAACGACGATTGGTGAGTGTTTTCTATTTGTTTTGCGTTGGTTTCTTTTCTTTCAGGGTTTACCAATGAGCAAGCATTCGTGTAATTAACTGTTTTTTTTAAAAAAAAAATTGTGCAGCGCAATTCATCAAGCACTTTGGTAAATACGGTGAGATAACGGATTCCGTTATCATGAAGGACCGGAAGACCGGGCAGCCTCGCGGTTTCGGCTTCATAACTTACGCCGATCCCTCTGTGGTTGATACAGTGATTGAGGACACTCACATTATCAATGGCAAGCAGGTAATAATTGACACTTGCTTTTGAATTTTGAACCTTTTTGAGTATTGTTGATTGTTAAAGGAAGGAATAGAACAAAGAAGAAATGGAAGCTGATGCAGTGAATGGTTTTGTTTGTAGGTGGAGATTAAGCGGACGATACCAAGGGGGGCTGTTGGCTCGAACTCAAAGGACTTCCGAACGAAGAAGATTTTTGTGGGTGGAATTCCTTCTACTGTGACCGAAGGTAGTGTTTCAATTGAGCTAATTTTTCACCTGTTGAAAATAGTGAGGTGTTGATGTTGTAGACGCCTTAGTGTTACAAATTTGAATATTTGAGGATTTAACATGAACAATAGGCATATATAATAATGTGTTCATGCTGAGGAGTTGTGCTATTGTATAATTCTTTATGCATCACTAAACGAATGCCTAGAAACCATGTCTACTCTAGTGCGTTGAAATTCTTCCAGAATGTAATCAATGTATCTAAGTTTCAAATTCTGAAGTTTTTTTTATTGTATGTGTATTGCTTTTAGAGTTGAGAGCTGTTGGAGGTTTTGTTCTTACATTGTACACAAAAGGAAATCCTTTGAGGTTTCAGTGCATTTTTGCTGGAGACTACAATTAGTATAAATATCTCTTATGTTCAAGCTTTCTTTGGTGATGCACATTCCACATCATTCAATATTAGGGTGGAAAATTTTGTGTTGAAATTTCTCCAAATTCCAAAGACACACATTTGCACGAATTTTTATGTTATGTCATGTGTGAACAGGTTGTGTTAAGTTAATTAACCTTGCTGGAATGATGGACTTACATGGCTGATTTCTAGAAAAGCAACTATTGACTTGGAAAGTAACTAGCTAACCATAAAAGAGATGCAGAAACTAGATCCTTTGCGGATTTTATTATTTTAATTAGAGATTCGCTTGTGCAGATGAATTTAGGGACTTCTTTACACGCTATGGAGAAGTCAAAGATCACCAAATAATGCGGGACCACTCTACTAATCGTTCACGTGGATTTGGCTTTATCACATATGACTCCGAAGAAGCTGTTGATGATCTCTTATCTGTGGGGAACAAAATTGAGTTTGCTGGAGCTCAGGTGAGTCATTTATTTATCCTAAAATAAATTACATCTCTAGCAGATAAAGGATTAGGGTAGAGGAGAACAAATAGGATTTGATGTTATAACTAATTTCCTAATCTTGGGGGTTTAAGTTCAGGTTAAAAGGGAAAGATAACAGTTGGAGTGATTTATTGTTTTATGGACACCCTGAATTTCCTTAAAATTTGTGCTTGCTTTAGCTTATGAATCATCATTAACTTAAGCTATGTAACTGTTACAAGTCAAATTGTTGTGATATCTGATTTTTCTATTGAAATCAATCCGCTGGCTGTAATGTTTTGGCGGTGACTATTGCCTTAGTATAGCGATTAGCGTGGGCTGGGCAATAACTTTAATGGACAAGTCCATGGATGATGACTTATTTGCCTTGTTCTTATTTATATAAAACTAAAACACTATAACTTCAATTATCAACTACCATTACAGTTGTAGATTTCTTTTTTAGAAATCAAAATCTCAAACATAACACCCCAAAAAAACCCTAATGTCTCCATCTCCAATCTCTATTCAGGATTTCACTACTACGGCACTATACTAAATTGCGCTGCTATGGAAGCCAGGGAGTAAGAGGGCGAGCCCTGGTGCAGCGGTAAAGTTGTGCCTTGGTGACTTGTTGGTCATGGGTTCGAATCCGGAAACAGCCTCTTTGCATATGCAAGGGTAAGGATGCGTACAACATCCCTCCCCCATACCTTCGCATAGCGAAGAGCCTCTGGGCAATGGGGTACGAAGTTTTTATGGAAGCCAGGGAGTGGGCAGGGGAATTTAGTGTAGTGCCGTAGTAGTGAAATCCTGAATAGAGATTGGAGATGGAGACATTAGGGTTTTTTTGGGGTGTTATGTTTAAGATTTTGATTTCTAAAAAAGAAATCTACAACTGTAATGGTAGTTGATAATTGATAATTCCTATCTAGGAAACTTGTATTTGACTTTTGTTAGTTCTTACTTGTATGTTTTGTTCAAGACACTTGTTACTTTTTATTGTTAATTTATGAATGTGATTAATTGAGTAACTTTTATCATTTTTTAGAATGTATATAAACTAGATAAAATTTCAAAATAGCTGCTATCCTTTTATAGTGTTTTGGGGGCTGGCTGCAATACGCCGATATTCGAAATTTGAAACATTGCGTAGGAGTTAGGTGTTTACTGTAATTTGTTTCTTACAAGTTATGTAGTAAACTACTTTAGAAAGAAGGGTATGAGGGCATTGTGTGTTTGTGTTGATTTTTCCAGACATGACACCCTTTTTGCTTCAGTTAATTCAATTACTCCTGTAGCTTGATCTTAGAACATCTAGGAGGTTCTTGACACTCATATCTTCATCATACAAGTTACAACATCAAGGAGGCATTTTTTAGGTCTTACTATTTGATCTACCATTGTGGATGATATAAAGTATATGCTCGTTATGAATCATAAATTCACAATCATTTTTACATTAAACATAAATATATTTCCAATCTTCTATCATGTGGAAGATCAAGACAATTGAATTGTTTCACTTTTATTTATTTATTTATTTTCATTAAATGACTTATCATTTAAAGAGCATGGTTATCTTTCCTTTGTAGGTGGAAATCAAGAAGGCAGAACCCAAGAAGCCAAATCCACCAGCTCCGTCATCCAAGCGCTATAATGACTCCCGGTCTTCATATGGTGGTGGATATGGAGATGCTTATGACGGATTTGGTGGTAATTTTGGTATGGGTGGCTATAGGTCAGGTGGTGCCTATGGTGGTAGGGGAAGTGCTTATGGTGGCTTTGGAAGTGAATTTGGTGGTTATGGAGGATATGCTGGTGCCATGGGGCCATATAGAGGTGATCCTTCACTTGGGTATGCTGGTCGATATGGTGGAGGCTATGGCAGAGGCTATGATCTTGGTGGGTATGGTGGACCTAGTGAGGGTTATGGGGCATATGGTGGTGGTGGGGGTGGTGGTTCTTCTGGTAGCGCCTACGGAAGCAGCAGCTATGATGCCAGCTTAGGGGGCGGATATGGGGCCGCTGCTGGAGGCTCCTTTTATGGGACTAGAGGGGGATACGGTGGTGCAGGAACTGGTCGATATCATCCTTATGGAAGATAGAAGTGCGTCATCGAAGACCGTTTGTAGTTTGTTGTGTTTGGTTATTCAGTTCTTCAGGCTACATATTTCATTTTCTAAAAAAAATTGTCAATGATATTGTTAAGTCCCATTAGAGTTATTAGCAGCACCCTCTCGCCAGCTATAGAAGACCGAACAATTTTTTAGCTCGGCCCACTGTTGAAGTCTGATTATGGGATTGAAGTATGAGCTGCAAATTGTGCAGATGGTTGTATTCTTAGTTTTGTTAATGGCTACATTTGTCACTACTGCTCTTTATGTTTATTTAATTTTGATACACTTCAGACTTTTTAGATAGAAATTGGTTTATGCGTCTTTTTGGCTTCACTTCCTCTGTTTTTGTAGAACGTGTATTTTTACACCTTGCCTAGTTGATTCTTCCTTAAAACACCTCTTTAGTATGGACTGAATGAATTCAATTTCCTCTTCCATAGCAACCTCTATCCAGGTTTACTAAACGGCAGAAAAATAGAAATGAATTCAATTCATAACTAGTCACGAAAAATATCAAGTAACACAAGACAAGCTACTTTTTTTTTTTTATCTAACTCTATCTAATACTAAAACTAAAAGGGTATAAGTTATTAATTAAACAATTCACGACCTTTTAAATTTATGTTTTTGAGATAATTAGTTTATAAGAGCATGTGACTTTATTATTAAGAGTTAAAAAGAAAAATGAATAAAAAATTCTTGTAATATGAAATAAATAAATTTCAAAACAAATCAAGAGAGATTTAAATATTATTTATGTTTCAAGGCCTAAAGATCCTGTGCCAAAATATGTTCTAAAAAAAATGCCAAAATATGTTTTAAAAAAATGGCTATATACGGTACAAAATTTTACATCATGATCCAATCACAATTCATTATGTATGATAAGTTTATTGACTTTTATGATAATTACTTTTAAAGTGTAATATAATTGAACTCTGAAAAAACAAAAAACACTTCTGATATAATTGATGGCTCCCTACGTTTCCATTGCTATCCTTAGCAATTGCCAGAAAGAACCATATGCATCATTATACTTCTTGAAACAGATTGGAACACTCTACAATATGACGAGCAAGATTGAGAGATGAAGGTAAATTTGGAGCCTCTCCCACAGTCATGTTAAAATAGAAAGCAACCAATTTATCAACACACTAACCAGAAATTAAAAAGAGTTGGACAAAGGTAGAGTACTAGTTAAAAGAAATCAAATACAAAATATTTGCACCAAAAGAATCACCTAACGAAATGCTACGGGTTAAGAGAACCACTGAATTTGTTGGTTTCAGTATATTAATCTAACATGATTTTGAGCAAGCAAGCTGGCCTGTTTCAGTATTTGCAGATATTGGCCATCATGTTTCTGAATTTTAAGCACTGCAGAAACTTTGAAAAACCACTTAGGGAAAACAATAATCACATTCAAGGTTTGTGAAGATCATTAATCCTTCATTTTCATTAGGATCAAAGGAAAATCATCAAGGTTGAAAGCAGTAGACATTTCTGCTGCATACACTTCCTTGTCTTTGATTTTCGTATTCAGACTAATTGATTTTCCCTTGAACTTTGATCTTTCAGTATTGTGCAGTATTAGTGGACTGAAAATAGGTAATTTCACCGGTGCAAAGTGAGTCTATATCCAATTTACAATCAACATATTTAAGCTCAAGACATTTTGGTTAGGATAGATAAAAGATTCACTTTGGATTGTAAGAAACGGTCAATGGTTCTTTGGACTGAGTAATATAGAATTTAATTTGTTTCCCATTTTTAGTTAATTTAGCTGTCTCCACTCTCCAATAATTACTAAGTTCCCAGAATTAAAGTATGTGAAAAGGGCATTCAATTGAAATAATACAAAAATGACCCAAAAAGGTTTTGTAATTTTGAGCATCTTCCAATAACATGTCTTCAAAATGAAACTTCAAGAAAATGCTTAACTTTAAAAATAAAATACTTCGTGTTCGATCTTCTATGATTGTCTCATTCTACCAATTTAGTCATCCCCTCATCCACTTGTCATCATTATCTACCGGTATAATTTAAACAATTATTACATCATTAAATAACTTTTAATTAAATAATATTTTATTAAAATTATTGATTGGATTGAAAGTTATTTTCACATAGATTATATATACAAAATTTCATGTTGATTCAAAATTATTTGTTACCTTATTTATATAAATTAAAATCGACGTAATATAAATATTTTAAAATATACTAAAATATGGATAGCTCAATTTTGATAAAATTTAACATAAACAATCTTAATAATATATAGATATAATATAACAGTTGGATCGATAAAAATAATATTTTATATCAAGTTATTAAATAGGTGTAATAGTTGTTTAAATTTTACCGGTCCCTCCGTATATTATTTACTTTGTTGTTAATACATCATTTATCAAATATATTGAATATAACAGCATTCACTAGACACAATAGCATTTCAACCACACATGAGCAATTACAACCAAAGTCTTAATTATTTCTCAACCAAAAGGAGATCTGAAACTCTGATAATGCCAATAATAGTAGAAGAAATCAGGAAACAACTCATAGCATCCATTACAATTTTTTTTAGTCTGTAACAATATTTCTATCTCTCTACATAGAAAACAAAAGTTCCTATTGCTATCATAGAGAAGAGAAGAGACATAGAGGAGAAGAAGAAAGAGGACTAGGGTTCCATAAAGTCTTATTTCTTGCTCTTCCAAGAGATAAGAGACTCTCCTAGGAAAATGCAAAAACTTGTGATAGACTTACAATTAGTGGCGTCACCATCCCAATCTACATCAAAATAAGCACACAACTCCAAGGAAGATGAGGGAAAGAGAAGACTCTGGAATTGAGTGCCTCGAAGATATCTAAGAATGCGAAGAACAACTTCCTAATGCACTGTAGTAGGAGAAACAACAAACTAACTTGCAACATGCACGACATAAGTAATATCAAGTCTAGTAATAGTGAGATACACCAAATTGCCAACCATAGTACGATACAAAGTGGGATCAGATAAAGGGACACCATCAGAGGAGACATATTTTACATTGAGCTTAAGAGGGGTGTTTGTTGTTCGAGTATCAGAAAGACAGACCTGTTCAAGAATGTTGGCAATATACTTAGATTGAGAGAAAAGATAACCTCTAGGAGAATAGACAACTTCAATCCCCCTGAAATAATTAAGGGAACCTAAATGCTTCATCTCAAACTGTCTTGCTAAGTGCAATTTTAAGTATGCAATCCCATCCACATCATCCCTTGTGATAATCATGTCGTCAACATAAAGGAGAGTATAGTACGACCATGAGGAATGGCCTTTAGAAACAAGGCAGAATTATAATCACTAGAACAAAAGCTAAGAGATGCAATGACAATGGACAACATTTCAAACCAAGCCGTGAGTGGTGAGTTTTTGAAATTGGGTCCACGATGATAATGAGTTTGACAATGCTAGGGTGGGGGGTTGATGATTTTGATTTGTTGTGTACCAATTTTATTTTTTTTTTGTTTCTATAGATTATTACCTTCCTCCGTGAGTTTTCAGTTGTTTTTGACTTCTTGTGCTAGAAAACAAATCACACAGGAAGGGGATAAGGATATTTTCGAGATAAAAAGTCATTAAAACAACGTGTGCCAATCACATGCACAATCTCTTAATGGTGTTAGGGGCTCAAGGGTTGCTACTATAATTGGAATGCAAAAGTTAGGGGGTTTTATGTAGGGTGAAAAGAAAGAGGAGCTGCATGTGTAATCTATACTATTAGTGTATTCTAATTAAATTCTAAAATAGTTTAAACATTGATCATTTTATGAATTCCTTTTTATACAAAACTAAGTTAACTTTTAATATAAATTTGTAAAAAGTAATCACAGTTGAATCGTTTGAATACTATTCGAATTTGATTATTGATAAAAATAATTTTTTATAAGACTTTATTTGTCTTTTAGCCAAATTTTAAATTAGTCAACATTAATTTTTCCGGATGAACAAGAGGGTTAACTGGTTAAGACAAAAAAAATTATAAAAAATATAAATTGGAAATTATTATATAAAAATGATATACTTCATCCATATGCCTTTTACTCATAAATGAAGTATAACATATATTAACTAAAAAAATAAAAATTAAGCTTCACCTTTTTGTTTCATTTATTCGTTTATTTATGTCTACAACTTAAAGACGGGCAATATTACACCTTCAGCTTCTTGATTTATTCTTTTCCTAATATTGCAAACCAAAATTATGCTTAAGAATTCAAAATAATACAAAATTAATAACAAGTGTATTTTTCATAAATTAAAATAGGTATAGTATTATATATTGAGTTCAAGAAAATTGTTAGATAGTTAAAAAAAATTTGACTCCAAGTCACCACAAAATCAAGTAATAGTAGTGGATTACATTTGACTCAAAATTAAAAAATAAATAAGTTATCTCAAAATAAATAGCTGTGATCATTCGTCAACATTTTTTTATAAATTCATTTCCTATTATATAACTGTTTTGTAGATTTAAATTCTAAGTGTTTGTGAGCCTATGTATGGGATGATGTGGTGTAAAAAGAATTAATATTGAACATATATATATTATGACTTACTAGTTTAAAACATTTATTTTGCTGTTATTTATAAGAAATAAGTTATAATATAAAATACTATAATTTGTTTGTTAAAAAAAAAACAACGAAGGTAGTATAAATAACTATCATGGATCAGGAGTTAACTTTTTTAATAATATTTATAATTTAGAGATCATTTTTCATAATCAATTAAAGCACAAACTAAACAGTTGAAATACATAAAAAATAGAATATTTCTTTTTTATTAGTATAAATATTTAATGTTGATTATCTATGTTAGATTTATTATTAGTATAGATATTTAATATTGATCATCTATGTTAAATCAGATAATTCCAATAAATTAATTTCTCTCTTGCCTGATTCTTTCTCTCATCTAATAGCTTTTTTTATGTGTTCTCATCTAGTAGCTTTAAAAAATCATTCTGTTAATCTAAAATGAATATCTACAATTCTTTTTTATTCAGCAAAAAGAATTATAGACATTCATTTAAAAATTTTAAACATTTTTTATTCCATCTAATTAAATAGAATACATATTTCCATAAAAAAAAATATTTTAGTATTTACAATGGACAAGATGAATATCTTTATGTAACAAAAATTTATAATAAATAAATATATTTTCTTATGTAAAGTATATTATATTAAAATTCATAATAAATAAATATTTTTAAACATATAAATTATATTTTAAATTTGTTATAAATAATTTATATTTACAATGTTATTTGTAACTATTAATAATTTTTTAAAATATATTAAAATTCAATTTAAAAATAAAGATGAAAAAAACATATCAAAAGAGATAAAAGATTAAGAAAATCAAGTATACAATTACAAATAAAGATAAAAAGAGAAAAACTTGAGACGAAGGAAAAATAATTTTTTGGGGCTGACAGCTACGTCAAATTAAATTTGAAATTAAAATTATGAAAAAAAATTAAAAGGAATAAAAATTAAAAACAAAATTAAATATTCAATGTGTGATATTACCTTCCACTTTGTATATGTGAGGGCAATCTTCATGTTGGTTGTTTACCTTTAGAGACTTAAGTATCATATGATGAATCTGGCGATTGAGATTTTGGTTTGCTTGTAACTCTATTATATCCATATCCAAAAGAAGTTTCATTTGTTTCGGATAGCTGAACCAAACCAAAAGTAACATAATTCCATGTAGGCATCAATGATATATACAAAAGTGAATGACTAATACAGGATCATGGATAGTCAGATCTGAGTTTATAGATATGCATGTGATTAAAAAAAATACTACATTGAGCTCAGACAGATGGCAAGATCTGAATTCATTTACAGTTGCTGCAATTTGCAGTGTAGGAAGTTTAGACTGGAGAGAAATGCATAGTTAACGAAGATTATCCATCTCCATTGATCATGCTATATCATTCAGTAAAAGGCTTAATCAACTAGCAAAATCATATGATAAGAACCCTTTGTTTGTTCTCATTCTGATAAGGCTAAATCAGGTTATTTTATGTCAGTTTTTCCCACTTTTAAATTCTAAGAAACATTAAGTGTCTTCAATGAGATGTATGACCAATTTTACCATGCCATAATGAGAAAAAATATACTCATACTATTTCTTAAAAAAATTAACCAGAAACTAAGTAAATCATTTATACAATGAAGAGAAAATAACAAAATGTTCAAGTAATGTGACATAAAGATTCAACCACAACAAGAAACAAACATAAATCTTGAATAGGCATGTTAAACAAACCCATATTCATGGGTATCACCCCACCCTGCCTCGAGTTTAATGGAGAATTCTTACTTTTATCGAGAATAGATACGGGAATGAATAATACCTGATTTTTAGAAACATGTACAAGGACATGAATAGGTATGTACATATCCGTCATGTCCCTGTACCTGTCTTCTCATACTCGATATGTGTAATAATTAAATAATCTCTATTTTATGTAACATATATTACTTAATTAATCTTTTGTTATTGTTTGTCTTTGTAATTCAAGTGCATAATCATGTTATTGTGGGATTTTTATTACAAAAATTACTAGGTCATGATTGATTTGTACATTCATTTGGTGATAAAACTAGAACTTTGGGAACGGATATGCATATGGTAGAGTGATGGAGCATTTTTTCTTGGATATATATGATGACACTATTTTATAGAAAATTAAATATTTCTTTTTTTTCTTTTTAAAATTAAATTTTTATGTTTTATTTTATTTTTTAAAATTATAGGACATATACAAGTAGAGGACGAGTATACCCGATATGTGCGGGGACGAGGAACTAAAAATCATACCTGTCACGGATGGGGATGGGTTTTGGGAAGCAGGGATGCGGACAGGGAACCACATACCCATCCTCATCTCGTCCTGCTACCATGTCTAGTCCTGAAGATTCAAAAGTTCAAGTAATGTGACGGCCCTGGAAAGGGAATCCTGGTTAGGAAGAGTGAAAAATTGAGTCTTAAAGCCTATACAGATACAACTTATGCAAGCTCTCTGGTTGATAGGACTTAGGAGATCAACATCCATGCATCGTACTTTCCTAGGAGGAGAAACTTGGTCACATGAAAGAGTAAGAAACAAAATCAGAATTCAGGTCTATTGCTCCAGGATTATGTGGACTTCTATGGCTAAAGATTATTCTAGATGACTTGAAGGTTGAACTGGAAGGTCCCATGAAGCTCCATTGTGACAAGAAGTCAACAATCAATATTGCTCATGATCCTATACAACATTAAAGACAAAACATAATGAAATTGATAGACACATTATCAAGGAAAAATTGGAAGAAGGCATGGTTTGTATGACTTATATTCCATCCAGATAGCAATTAGTTGATATGTTGACTAAGGGACTCAGAAGCTCCAAATTTCATGATCTAGTAACAAACTGAGAATGAAAGACATGTATTCCTCAGCTTCAGGGCATGTTGAGCCATAAATATTATTTACTATATGCAAATAGTATAGTATGTTGAAATACTAGTGTAATTCCTCTTTGGAGTAGATATGGAAATCATTTTATTATCACATATTTCTAGATTTCTTTACAAAAAGTAAAGATAACTTCTATTTGCCTACAGAACAACAACAGTTGATAATAATGCCATGTCATTCTTAATGATAATAGCAACAAGGTCAACTTGACACCAAATATGATAAGCCACTAAGCCGACACATACAACAGGCACCAAAATTATAGGCCCATATCAATAGAGGAGCCCAAGCCATCAGAAAGACCCAAAAGAGTGTTGAAGATCTCTGGTCACCTTAAGAGTGCGTTTGGATAGATAATTCTAATTGAGGAAAGTAATTTATCAGATAATTTAAATTTCTGTAATTTAGAATTCATTGTTTGGATGTTTTTTATGAAAAATTTAAAATTTTAGAATTTTAAAACAGAATTTTAAACAACTAAAAATCTGAAATTTCAATTTCCTTCTAAAAGGTGAGAAATTGAAATTCTCTTCCTACAGTCTTCTTCAAGAAACACCGTCTGAACTCCTAAAATATCGATCGAGTGTGAGCATAGAGGAATATGTATAACTAGCACACCAACCATATTTTCTCTTTTTTTTTCATCCTCATAATTTTAATTTTTTTTATCCAAACACAAAATTTTGAAAATAAAAGAATTTCAATTAAAGTATTTGAAATTCTTAGAATTTAAAATTTTTCAGAATTTTAAATTTCTCCATCCAAACACACTCTAAAGGATTTCCAACATTAATATTTGGCTTAATGTCACTTTTGTCTACTGTGTTTTACCGTTATTTTATTTTAGTGCATTAAATTTTAAAAATTTTATTTTGATCTTTTGTGTCTTCAAAATATATTATTTTGATATATATTTTTTTCAATTTTTCATTTGAAACATTAAATCTTTTATTAATATTTAAATTTTAAAATAATTAATTTATCATAATAACAACTAAAAACTATCACAATATTTAAAGTAACTATCTTATAATAAATATAATTATTTAAACATTGTGGCGGTTTTCCACAAATCTTTTATTACATTTTTAAAAATGATTTTCCATCCTTAAGATTCAATCTTCATTCCTTAAATCAAGAGATGCAGTTTACAAATAGCCAAGTTAAAACACAATGAATTTCATAAGCATAAAGCAAGTTGCATATGAACACCATTTTTTATAGGCAAAAAATATTATATCAAGGGTACAAAGTGATGTAATCCTACCCTGCAAGAGCATTGGATAGAAGACTCCAAGAAGATTGGGCCAGCAAGAGAAGACCTTAGGGTTCTTATGAGCCTTATGGTAGATTTCGGGCCCATGGACTAAGTATGAGCCCGCTTATCTTTGTACATATTAGATTAAGGTTTCATTATTTTTTGATCTTGTATTTAGGGCTCCATAATATAAGTAAGGTACCCTAGAAATGTAAGATTTTTCAGCCTTTATATATTAGGACACCTAAACTAGTTTTTGTATTAGGGATAGTTTTGTAATTTCACATGCATTAAGTGATTGGACTTGATCCTACATAAATTCCTACATTTTCTAGGGTACCTTACCTATATTATGGAGCCCTAAATACAAGGCCAAAAAATAATGAAACCTTAATTTAATATGTACAAAGATAAACGAGTTCATACTTAGCACATGGGTTCGAAATCTACCCTAAGGCTCATGAGAACCTTAGGGCCTTCTCTTATATCTCTAGCCCAATTTTTTTAGAGTCTTCTATCCAATGCTCTTACGGGATAGGATTACATCACAAAGAGTACCATGATTATTTACAAAGATAACTATGGTATATGTGTGCCCGGTATATGTGTGCCCACCACTCAGTGATGTAATAACAACACTACCCCAAGTGGACGAAACAAAAAATAAATCACAATGTGCAAAATTATAGCTCCTCAAGAGAATTGATGAATGCATCAAAGGTTTTCAATTCATGTTAAGAATTGTTGGCTAATGCATTACTAGCATATTTTATTGTCTTTTGAATTGGGATCTTTTCATTGCTAAACTAGTGGCTAACATCGTTTTTTTGTTAAAGGAAGAGTAATATTGCATTTATTTTTCCTCTTTCACAGGTATTCCCACAACATTTCCATGAGACCAGCCCTCTTGGGTACATATAGTCCAAGAAATAGACTGAAAATTCATAAGTTAGTAAATAAGAATCATTATGTAAGACATACCATGAATATGGGAGGCATATTTGGGTTGATCTTTCTGCGCCCATTTGCCATAGTATCTACTGAAACTTTAGGCCTTTCAACCATGACCAATAAACCAACGATTATAAGAACAAAACATATTTTATATGCCTCTTAAGAAATTAGCAAGCAGATGTGTAGTTTGGTTGATATAACCAGGAACGGAGCCAAGCTTGAACAACAGGGTGGCGAACAACAAAAAATAAAGTTTATCCATATATGTGTGTGGGCACCAAATTTTGTTAATTAAAAATATTCAAATATTTTATATAAAAAATTTCTTGACAAATGAAATTCCTCACCGACATATAAAATTGTTTTTTCTTTTTATTGTTGGTGATGTATTTGAGGCATTCCGTGGAGTTTATCCAATAAATTTATCACTATATCATTATAAGCTAAGAAACTCAATAGTTTCAAAAAATATTTATCATTGTTTGATGTCTTAGTGTGTGTTTGGTTGAGCAATGTGGTGATCGCACATTATTTTTTTTCTTCCACTGTGTCAGCAAAACAACTCTTTGTTGCTTCTGATTTTTCAATTATTTATTGTGGTTTTAAGAGCCAAAATCGATTATTATTGCACTTACTTAGATTTATAGTGACCACTAAAAGAACATTTTTGAAATGCAAGTTACCTAGTTGCAACATATGATGGATTCAAAAGATTTACACATGCTCTCTCAATATTTATGTGAGTTCAAGTGATCGATTGTTTTTCTTAATTTTTATATGAAATATATGATTGTTATTTTGACAGCACCCCAATGGAATTGTAGGTTCACCAGCAATCATGGAGCTACCTCCCTTTTTGGTACATGTCAACCAGCTAAAATGCTACAAACTTCTTATTGGTGATGAAACATCCGATTTTTTTTATTCTTAGTATGAAACATCCAATTAGTTATTGCTTGAAAAAGTATATATATGACTGTACAAAACTTTTAAAAATAGTTGATGTCCCCAAAAAATAAAAATAAGAAAAAGAGCAACATCTGACCAACTCTAAATTGATAAGTAGAAACGTCACAACCTAAAATAACTCAGTTGAATTTGCCACACTCTAGAAAAAAAGAAATTGAGAGTAATAAGAAATCGGATAATTCGCCACTAAACATACTCTGATAAAAATTGGAAACAATTGCAATAAGCAAAATTATGTTGCTGGTTGTGGAGGTTTATTGCGATATGAGTTTAGAAATTGGCAGGGTGGTTTCAGCAAAAAGCTAGGCAGTTGTTTAGCTTTAATTGGTGAGTTGTTGGGGGGTCTATGAGGGTCTCAAGCTAGCTTTATCTAAAGGGTGGCATGGGATTGAAGTACAGGTGGATTCTAAAGTTGTTACTACTTACTAGCATTAATTGTGGTAAGGTTGGGGCAGCTTCTGGTTTGAGGCTTATTACTGCTATAAGGAATTTAATTATTCAACATGACAATATAAGCATCTCTCACATTTATAGAGAAGCTAATCATTGTGTGGATGTGCTTGCTCATCAAGCCTGCAGAATGGTGGAGGATCTTAGCAGAGGCCAGCCTCTCTTAGGCTACTGCTTCTTGCTCATAGTTTGGGAGTTTGCTACTCCCAGGATTATCTGTGTAGTCTCCTTTTTTGGCTTAGGCCTCGCCTAACAAAAAAAAACAAATAAGTAGGTTATTTTACATGAGTGAGATTCTATATATACATTTTAAATTATATATTGCCTTAAAATAAACATTAAAAATAAAATGATACTCTAAAAATTTAGCCACCATATTTTTAAAATTTAGTAATTATTTTTTTTACGCAAGTCAGAATAATACATTTTAATTAATAACATGACATGATTAGTATTTAATTAATAATACATTTTAATTTTGTCATTTGATTTATAGGATTAGTATTTGATTTTTGGTCAAGGAATACTTATTAGAAAAGAAAACTAATTTCAATTGGTTTAAACATATTTTTAATTCTTACAAGTGTTTTTTGTATTTCTTCCTTACAGAATTTTTTTTTTATTTTTACTCCTTCTAAATTACATTTGTTTTATTATTAGACCTTAAAACCCTTTATATAACACTTTGACAAATCAAAAAGAAGTTATCTAAATTTCCTTAAAAACTAAAAATAAAGAGAGAATATTAGTTATTTTTGGTCCGATACTATCTTTATAATTGGTTTGATCTTATTAAAAATTATTAATTTTAAAATATTTTAATTCTAATTTAATATAAATTAGGAGAGAGAAATATTAATTAAAACTAAATTTATCAAAATTAATGATTTTTAATAAATTATAACCGATGAAATAGAAAGTATTCGAAAAAGAAAAAAGTATCAAAGAAAATATCAGTATAATTTTACTCATTTCTCTTTACAAGAACTAAAAACAAAAGATAAATTTACAAAGAACAAAAAATAAATAAATTTAAATTGTATGAACTAAATATTTTATTTAAGTCATTTTAATAAGAGAAAATGGAATAAAAAATTGCTTTGAGAAGTTTGACAGTATTACCCTGTGACTCGTGTCCCACCACAAAAAAAATCCGGAGTTTTTTCTGGCTTTGCTGTTGCCATTTTGCGTGACGAGAATTGAAGAGAAGAGAAGCTAATTGTAATGGCGTCGTGGAACATGGGTCTCGCTTCATGCCAGAAGGTACCGCACTCACCCACTTTTCTATCTTTTCCATGATTCTTCATTAGTTAATCTCGTTTTCGCTCTCTTTTAGCAGACGATGTCGTTTGAGGTTTCGTGCAGTAGGAAGAGAGACAGAGACAGAGAACGAGGTAGCATCCTTCCCTACAAAGTGGTCGAGATTACTCCTCCACCCAAGTCTCTTGGCGTTCGTTGCTTACCCCCCGTAAGTGCCATTCGTTGATTTTTTGTTTTTCTGTTTTTAAAATCAATTCCAAAGCTTCATTGTTGGTAGTTTAAATTAGAACCCCTGCTTGCGAATTGTATCTACCTAATTAGTAATGGTTGTTATGTTTGGATGGGTGAGAAGGCACGGCTTAGGCAAAGAGTAATCTTTTCATTTAGAGTTTATTTAATTTAACACATTACACATGCAATTGTCAACCAATAAGAAATCATTCTTGTCCTTGATACAACTTTTGAAGTAGTTATTATAAATGTCTATAAACTTACATAAAAGTTTTGTGATCGAATGAAAATGGAAAAATAGGTTAAATTAATTTTCTAGTTCTCTAATTTGTTTTTTAGATTTAATTTGTTTTTGGTGAAGTCACCTTTTTTTAGTCCTCTAGTTTTTTTTTTTTGGTTCAATTTGATTCTATGATTTTTTTTAAATGGATTCAATTTGGTTCTTGAGTCTATGTTATAAGAAATCATTCTTTGGTTTAAAAACTGTCACTAAATGATTTTAAATCGTCACAAAATGCATATTTCTCAAAAAAAAAAATTGATTTTAAAAATTAGAGAATCAAATTGAACAAAAAAAAACTAGAGGACTAAATTGAATAGGTTTTAAAAATTAGAGGATCAAATTGAACACAAAAAAAAATTAGAGGATCAAATGGAATTGGTTTTAAAAATTAGAGGATCAAATTGAAAAAAAAAAAACTAAAGGACCAAATGGAATTGGTTTTAATAATTAGAAGACTAAATTGAACCAAAAGAAAATTAGATGACCAAATTGAACCTAAATAATAAATTAGATGACCAAAATATTAATTTAACCATAAAAATATTGTATATTGTGAGTGCATATGTTATTTATTTAATGAAATATGACAATATAACCTTCTAGAGATAGTGTCATTACACATATAATTAAGTAAATGATTAATATAAGAGAGTAATTTCTATGCATTGTCAGAAGTAAAATTTTATACTATCAATCAATCAAAAATCATTATTGATATCACTTTTAAAGTAATTATTGGAAAATTCAACGAGCTTACTATACATGACAATTTGTGATTTGATTACAATGTAAAAACTCTTTACACCAACAATGCACATAGGCTATTTATAATGTGATAACTAATATTATAATTTATAACAAACGTCTAACTATGGAGTAGTGGTTGATGTTATTTGAGTTAATTACAAAGTCACGTGTATAATCAAGTCTCAGGGAATATTTTGTAAAACCAGTTCAATTCATTAACCAAAAAATGGTTTGTGCTGGTTTAACCTGGTTTTAGACCGGTTAAATTGCACATCTAATCCAATAACCCACTCGAACTAGTTACCTGATTGACTGGGTCACCTATTTACTGATTAAGCTGTTGGGATCAAGCCAAGTTTTATAACTATGTTAATCCCATCGTCTTTTATTTATTATTATTAATATATCATAAATTTATTAATTTAAAAATATAAAAGGACAGTCCTTTTTTGTTGACCCCTCTTAGCATTCCCTAACATGACTGGTGAGTTGATAAGGCCACCTTTACTTATATAGGCCTTGTTGTAACAATGGTATAATTCCAGCATCCAAGCAAATTCTGGATTCTTTCTATGCTCTTTGAATCAGTATATTTCTGAAGTTCGCTTGTGTAAAAATAAAAATCTCAATTAACTAGCCTTCATTTTACATATTCCGTGACTGAAACAGGGTATATAGCTGAAATTTTTGGGACTTGAAATTGGAGGAATATTTTCAAATGAATATGTTTTAAGATTCTATGCCATTTGAGGAAAAATATAGGAAGAACTCAAAAATATTGTTATAAGGTTTTTGTAATGTTGTGACAAACTGGATGGTACTAATGATCAAGGTCTGAAGCTGGTTTATTGCGGTTTTCACCAGGCTAATAATGATCCTATTCTCAACATTCTTCTGTTGAGAAATGAGACATTTGTTTGGTATGGAGGGAAAAGAGCCGTTTTCAGATTCTGCTATCGAGAATATTTGAGTATTTTCGGCTTCTCAAGATCAAGTTTTTAGAAGTGTTTATATCATGACAATAACAAGGAATGGAATCACTATGGGACTTGAAACTTTGGATAAATTTTTGTAATAACCATAGACCCAACACTCTTTTGTCTCGAGTCTTTAAATTGAACAAGAGTCTTATCTATAGTATGACTATGATAAAATTATAGGATATTAGGATTAGATAGAGAAGGAGAGAAACAGAGAAGATCCCAGAATATTATGGTATCCAGTTCAAAATATATGATAGTATAGCCATCAGTATAAAGTTCTTTGGTGCTAGAGTTATCTCCCAAGACTTTTTGTCCATTTGATATGAAGGAAAATCTATGAAGGTGATGGCTCAACAATTGTTGGGCTTACTGGGCCTGTAGTTAGGAGCTAACTAATCAAGAAATAGAAGTGATAAGGGTAGGATGGGAATTGGAGGGAGAGGTAGGACTTAACAGAAATGACATGTGACAAGTGATGGGTGGAGAGAGATGGAAACAATTTTATATAGTGGGAAGATGGAGGAGTCAAGTATCAAGGAATTTGTTAGAAGGAATATTTGGTGGGGTTGAGTGAAGAAGTTGCTTCTTCCTCAGAAAAGGTTTCTATAATTTCTGTTATTTGTTTGTTTTCTATTGTTCATCTTGTAACAGGGGTCTATACCTTTGATTTTGTTCTAATCCAGTGTCAATATTACTTCAGTTTTACCATTCCTATTTTGGTTCCTATCGGCAGGAAGCCGAAAGAGAATGAAATTGTCAAAGGGGAGTAGATATTTTACTCTACATAATTTTAATGTACCCAGAATCTGAGATATGCGCAAGAGAGATCGTGTAAACCCATGCAACTGTAAGGTATTACAGAATGAAACTTGGAAAGTTCATCAGAACAGTATGATGACATTTAGATGACATGACATGAACGAATACAGTTCCAAACTAGTAGCTGGTTTGCATAGCACAATGGCAAAAGGAAAAATAATGTGGCATAGCTGGTTTCTGAAGACATCTAAACAGCTTTATATGTTATCATTAAAGTTTTAACTAATTAGACTGAGTCAATTTAGATAAACTTCTCAGCAAGCGCTTAAAAAAAGAAAAATAAAGTAAAATGAATCAAACATCTCACACTAGTTAACATTTACATATACACTAACTTTTTCAGAAGTTCCCTCATTTAAGTTTTCCCTAAGTACCAATGAACTTGACAAAACCTGGCATTCTTGTCTTGGAAAAATCTTAATAATATGTTTTGATATAATTGAAAAGCTATCATAAGTTAGAAGCTAATTTAAATCGGGCCTATGTTGCATCAGTTGGCACGATTGTTGACTGGTATCACATTTAAGGATTCCTATTCTTAGTCATGAAGATTGAGATTTAGACAAATCGCAATTGGAAGATTAACAAGCTATACTCCCTTCCCGTACTGAAATAATTTGAACTATGTAAGCACTACTTAGTGACAAAACCCACGAATTAAGAGGATAAACGATCAATACATTTTACTTCTTATGGTGACCATTGGCCTACTTATTGGATCGGCATTTGCATCTCTCAATCTCAAAGGAATTATTATTTCTACATTCAAGAATACGTGTGAAAGGCTACTTTAAGAGCAACATTGCCATTCTAAAATAGAGAGCTTTAGTGCAAGTTTCCCTACCCTTTCTAACACAATTTTGTATCCAAATAAACATCATTGTGATGGGAACTATTCATTGAAGTGTGAAAACCACCATTAACGTGTTTGGCTTCTTTGGTCAGCCCTTGTCCTGCTCATTGGATCAGAGTTTGCTTCTCTCTCAATGGAGGGGGACTGACTTTTGGTGCTTTGGAGGACATATGTCCCTATGAAAGGATAATTTAGAAGGAATATAATTGCAAACTATAAAGTCTTCACTTGCTATTCTAAAATTAACCTTGGCAGATTGGAAGAATAAAGTTGTGTATCATATAGGTCTAGTATATGTATATCTCAGGCTATATGAAAACATGTGGATGGCAGATGCCATCATTTCTATGAGTCAGTCAGGCATAAAATTGAAGACAAGGCACATGTTGGAGCTCTAAACACATAAAGTAAAAAGATGAAGAAATTGTAGTGTATTAATTTTTAGATGTATGAGGATTGTAGTTGTAGTTGTGGTTGCTTATTTAGATCTATTGCTTCTCAATTTTTTAATGGCAAAGCATTATGTGAGATGGCTGATGGGTCCATATGAGATGAGGAATTGAAGCAAGCTGTATGGTTAACTAGCTGTGTTTGTTTGTAGCCTTTATGGTTCTGTTTCTGAAATCAGAAAAAATAGTAGTAGATTCTGAAAGCAGAACTCCCTATGCCCCGGTTAACAAAACCTTTCTTTTTCATAGTTTAACAAAACATTATTGATCACATGTCGCGTTGTCAATTTTTGCCCAATTGATTCAATTATGCATACCATGATCCAACTTAACTTTTTCCTTTCTTTTCTTTTTGGGTGATAAGATCCAACATAACTTTGTGAGAATGGAAAAAGAAACGTGACACATTCATTTGGAGCATTTGCATAATATTATTTATTTTTTTTCCAAAGCAGAACTTGCAGTGTGGGGAGAGTGTAACAATAGAAGGACAAGCTTATACTATTTCGGCTGTAACACATCGCTATCAGCTTCGGAAGGGAAAATACGAACCCAGCGAGAAGAGACTTGATGTCTTGTCCACGGGAAGATACTTAGTAAATTTATATTTGGAAAATTTATTAGAACAATCTTGATTAGTACATCTATCTAGTAACGTTCTATTTTGGTTTCAATATGTAATGGCTTAGTTATGTGTTTCTTCTTTAACTCCTTTCATAAACAATGGCAAATTAAAAATAAAAATAAAAACAATTATTTTTTAATCAAAAAGGTATGGGGGGAAATAGCTAGTACAAGTGTACAATAGGGCAGAAAAGTGAGATTTCACAAATGCTGAAAACCATGTTCATGTCTCTAAAAGGTTGAGTTATTATGAATCTCTTTTTTCTTGTTCCTTCAACTAAATGAAGTGTTGTATCTGGCTAACTAAAACTTCTTGGTTCAGCAAGATTCGATTATTTGTTATATTTTTTGGGGGGTCCATGGCAAAATCAAGATATGGGCATTCATTTCATAATGCAGTACGTTCCCAGCCTAAAGCCTGCACGTGGGGCCACTACAAGTTCGCACGTGCAACCCTGTTAATAATGCCTGAGTCTTTTTATCATGTAGGGTCCGAAACATTCATGTATTAAGTAGTGCTACAACAATTTTGTGAGATATACGAGTGGTTATACTTGGTAACCCTTTTATTTATTTATTTGTTTTTTTTTTTCCTTTGACCAACAGCTGTGGTGCCTAACACACACCCCTCTTTGATTCATACTCTTGTCGTCTATTTTTGCAATAATTAATTAATTGACACCAGATTCATCTGTCCTTTGGACAGATAAGATTGCACAGTGAACTTCATCCTATTATTTGGTTGAATTGGTTGGTTACATCCAAGTGTTGGAATACTCCTAAGGAAAAGTTAAGAATTCTTATAAAATTTATGTATTGTTGTAGCATTTAATATGAAAATACCGGTATTAAGTTTATTTTAGCAAAGATTATATATATTTTTATAGGAAATAATATTGTTCGAATTGAGTAAGATTATTATGGATGATAAAAAAATTTAAATATTTAACTCAGTTGAATACTTAAAGTTCAAATTCAAAACCTCTTATTAAGATTAAATAGCTCTACATTAGTTTATTTATACCCTAGATGATATATTGGTATTAAGTTTATAAAAAGCTTACATTATAATTTTAATTCTCCTTTAATTGCTAATGTATAATTTTAGTCTCTATATTTTTTTGCAATTTTAGTGCTTACATTTAACAAAATTAGTAATTTTGGTTCAATTCTCAATTTTGTATATATTTATTTTTTATTTTAATTAATTAAATTATTTCTTGATAGTATCTTGGATGAATATGTTGTGTCCAATGTTCAATTAGATCAAAATAAAGAAATAAAATCTATCAAAATTGGAAATGAACCAAAATTATAGATTTTCTCAAATGTGGGGACTAAATTCGAAAAAGAAAAATAGAAAGACCAAAATTTCAATTTGGTCCAATAAAAATTATGGATAAATTTTTTTATAAGTTTTATTTATTTATTTATTTAATTTAATAAATCTTTTATTAAATTAGGTGTGTCATGCATAAAATTTTACATCATAAAATGTTAGTGTATTAAAAAAAATAAGTACTTAAGTATACTTTAATGTGTCATATCTCTGTTTTAGCTAAGTTAAATAAATAAAAGTGTTTCTAAGGAGCAAAAGCATGTTATTTCTGTTTGTTATTTATGACCATGTTTTCAAATAAAAATGAATTTAAAAGCATAAAATTATATCTTATTTTCTCCATTCTAAATCTATTTAGAAATCTTAAATTCACTGCTTTTTTGTTCTCTTTGTGAATAATAATATTCCTTGAATTTAGGATAACATAGTACAAAATACAACTTTCTGCTTGTTTGAAAGAAAATTAAATTTTCCAAATAAATGAAGCACTTATGAAAATCAAAATTGAACTATACCAAATGTATGACTCTTAAGACCACCACTACATTGAATGAAGTAAAAGCGACATTAAGTATCCGCCTTCTCGTGAAAAGTCACTTTTTTCATGAATGAAGGGTTCTTCCATCTCTTGTCAAGGGAGGCTTGGGAAGTGGTGGAGCATCCATTCCATCCAAACCCAAAGCAAGAGAAGAATGGAAGTGTGTGGGAGCGTGATCACTTGTGTGAGAATCTCTTATAGTGAGTGTGTTATCTTCTCTTGTAACTTTTGAGTGGGAGTCTCGAGTTTGTAGAATGATACACAATTTCAGGTGGGTTACAATTTTTTTTAATCATGTTTGATATAGTGAAATATTTTAAGGATGGTTTTATGGACATATGTACTAGGTGTCAAACCACGTTAATTATTTGTGTGTTCCTTCTAAAATATTTTTTTGGCATGTGGGTGATTCCATTGATGTATGTTATTTTCCTAAAAAATGGTATCAAAGTTATTGTAAGGAACACACAAGTTTGAGATTTGGTTGTTTGATGGGAAAACAAATTCCATGATTTGGTAGTGTACCCTTCAAGACCTTTTGGTCCAATAAGGTATTGGTCAGGCTTTGGAAGATGAAAAACCAACTTCCATGAATGAAACGAAATGGAGTAAGATCCAAAAGAAGGTTGTGAGCATGATTCGGATAGTTCTTGCTCCCAAGAAAAAGTACAATGTGTTGAAGGAGACAACACCGAAGGATCTATGGGAGAAGCTTGAAAGCATATATAAATCCAAGTCGCTAACAATCGTCTATGTTTGAAGATGGTGTCGTATCAACTCACAATGGAGATGGGAGGAAATCTCCATGACCATATTAATAAATTAAACTAGCTTGTGTGTCAATTGTTATATGTAGTTGTTTTTATAAATCTCAGGGGGGTTGGTGTTAAAGCCAAGAGTGGTATAGAAAATATTAGTTGTAGTCATAAGTGTAAGGAAAACTAGACATAATTTAGGTTAAGTGAATCAATATAATATTTTATTTATCCCTCACATTTATATCTTTGAAGAAACCTTTTTCAAGCTCATTTTATAAAATTTGTGCTCTTGAGAAAAGACCTTTTGAACAAAAAGTTTTAAAGTTTACAAACACACTATTCAACCCTTTTTTCTAGTGTGTTCCTTTTATTTCTTCCTCACCTTTCATGCCATAGCTATTTATGACTTTGATATGGATTTCACATTTATGTAAGTTGTTTAGGAGAGTTCAACACATGGCACGTATGTTTTTCTTCTGCACATTTCACATTTATTAAATGTTAATGTACTTATCCTAAACAACAAGTATGGGTACATTAGTAAACCCTATAAACATTTGCTAGCATACACACTTATTTTTTTAGTATGAGTGTGTTAACAAATTACACATCCTAAACAACAATTAACACATGTTGAGTCAATAATTACCCCAGAACCTTAGCCCCCAAGTCAATATTGCTTTGTAGAAGAATGTTGTCTTTACAAAAAATGAAGATTTATCCTAGATTAGTGTTTATCCTAAAAAAGGTGTATGTACATTAACAACCTCATATATATAGGGCGAATCATATGATAATGAACATCTTATGTGAGAATAGTCAATCTCAACTGTTATATTAAAATGAAATGTCAAGATTAAAATATTTTAAATTTAAATTAAAAAAATTTAACCATAAAATCTCAAAGAGATTTACCAAACAGAAAATCAAATATCTTAAAGATTTATTTTATGTCCTTTTTAAAAAAATTAATTTATGTCAAGATCGTCACCGTTACCACCACCACCACCACCAACATGATCAATCCCGCCACCAATATGTCATGTTGATGGCGATGATAATGGTCATGGCAGCAATTGCAATGGTGGTGGTGGTGGTTGTGGTAACGATCATGACAGTTGTGACGAAAACAATCATGATGGTGGTGGGGTCATGTTGGTGATAAGTTTAGGATATTTTAGGATGACATAAATTAAATCTTTAAGATTTTTTTTTATTAAATTAAAATTTAATTTAAATTTAAAATATTAAAAATAATAGACGGTCAAGACTAAAATATTCATATTAAAATTAAAATCAAAATCTAATATAACCATCAAATCTCTAAAAGATTTACCAAACTAAAATTAAAGATATAAAAGATATCAATTGTTACATCCTAAAATATCTCAATTATTATTAACTCATCACCATCATTATGACTGCCACCACCGTTGGCGGTGGTGGTGGCGACAACGATGGCAATGATGGGCATGACGACAAAGGTGGTGTTGATAATAGTGATCATGGTGGTACCTACAGCGGTGGGATGATTTTTTGTGGTGATGCCGTGAAGGTTTAATTGAGTTCTTCTATGAAGTGATAATTGATGGGGTGATTTTTATAGATTTGATTTTTGTTTGTTGAATCTTTTAGAGATTTGATGGTTATATTATATTTTAATTTGAATTTATAAATATTTAATCTTAATCGTATTTTTTAATCTTGATTTGATGGTTGTTATTAGTTGTTCTCTTATTCTCATATAAGATAGTGTTCTCTCTTTATATATATGTTAACGGTATGAGTGGGTTAACAAGCTACACCATTGGTTCATAAGAGTGAGATCCATTCTCTAAAAATTGTGAAGTTCAGGAGCATCAAAGGCTCCATCATTTTGAAATATCAAAGATCACACTAGAAAGGGATTGAATAGTGTGTTAGAAAAATATGATAACTTTTTCGTAAATGAATGATTTTCACAAACATGTTAAACAAAGATACTAATTGTATGATCAAGTGAGTGAAAAACAGTTTTAGTAAAAACAAATGACTATCATCCAATGTTGGATAAAATAGAGTTTTCACAAAGGTTTTCAAATAGAAACTAGTGTAACCAAGTGTGTCAAAGCAAGCTTAAGAGAATACTAATCAAATAGCTTAAGAGAGAAGTAGAAACAATTTGTTTATGCTAGTTCACTCAAATAGAGTTATGTTTAGTTCTCATTCACAAACTTGTAAAGGGTTTCACTAATAAAAACTTGATTACAAACAAGTATTATTTCCTATCACTCATGGTTACAACAATATTCTCTAGGCCACTTCCGGCACATCCTTAAACTCCCCCTGAATCTAAGACATTCAAGTATTATTTAACACTAAGTCACTTTTGGCTTTCACAAACAAACAATGTTTGAATGAATACATAGATTCAAATCACTCAATGAATGGATAAACATTTAAGTTCAAATACAATGAATAACTTTGCTAGGCAAAGGATGAACTAATTCAACATTGTTTTGTATCATCCATTGACTTGACAAATTTTTCTTCGAATTGCTCTTGCTCATTTTTCTCTTGTTATTTTCATTAACTTGTTAACAAAGTTGGTAGTTGCCTTTTATAGACTGCTGAGAAGCAATCTGCTACGGGATTTGTGCTTGCCTTGATATAATCGTTGTCTCAGAATTGGAGGCAGTGCAACGTGTCACAGTCTTGTTGGAGAGAGAAGGAACAAAGTACAAATAACAACATGTGTTCCTTTTCTTTAGCGAAAATGACCCTTGTAGAATATTCTCTTGAATTCTTATATTTCCTTCTATTTTATCCTTTCATACTTGAAATTCAAATGTTAGCAATTCAAAATAAGAGAGACAAAAATGAAATTGTGAAAGTTGTGTTTGTACACTTCCCTTTGTAGCTAACATGAATTTCAGTACAATGTTGGACGTCACTTATACTTTGTATAAAATAGATTGTGTAAGCGATTAAGTCCATTGGCCGCAGATAAAACAACATGGTGTATAGACATTGGTTTTCATAGCAAGTGGATCTAGTTCATAATAGTGCATTTGACGTTGGATATTACTCTTTAATAAAAATAATTTTCGTTTTTGAATGGATGTGCACTAATAAGAGCTATATAATAAGAAATAATACCAAGTGTGCTCATATGTAGATAGTCATGTAGACTTAAAGATAACTCATTAGTCCATCAATAATTTATAATCATCAAAATCATGGGTAAGAATGGATCGTCCAGTTGTGATAATGGATCGTCTAGTCTAACACATCCCATATGTGTAAACAAAAAATGTTGTTGTGGCCTGGAAGCTTCCCCCAACTGGTTGGTGCAAGCTCAAATGTGATGGATCCTTCAATGTTAATTCTGGAGATGCTTTTGTGGGAGGGGTGTCAAGGATAAGTATGGAATGTTTCGATTTGGCTTTGCTTGCTTCTTAGGAAATTGCTCCATCCTCCAAGCTGAGCTTGCAACTATTTTTAGAGGGCTTCAAGTAGCAATCATTAGAGGTTATGATAAGATTATTGTGGAATCTAATTCTAAGGATGCTTTTAAAATGCTCCAGAAATGGGTGTCAGTCAGATCACCTCTTGGCCCACCTAATTGGTTTTATTTGGAGTTTGGCTTCCTCTTCAATGCAATTCCAATGGCAGCAAATCTTTAGACAAGCCAACATGGTTAATTGTTGATGTCTTCACATATTTATCTAACAATTTAGATTTGGGTTGTAATATCTTTGAAATGCCTCCTGAGTTTGTTTCATCTTTGCTAAAGGCTGATTGTTCAATCGCTTCTGTTGTTGCATAGTTGTTTGTGTTTTTCAGCCCTTTGGGCCTTCCATGTATAAAAAAAAAACTACACCATTGATGTATTTTAAGACAATATCTATTTATAGCTTGCTAACACATTCACACTAAAAAAACAAGTATTTGTCCATTAGCAAACCCTACTAGTATTTTCTAATGTACACATTTTTTTTTAGTATGAATGCCTTAGCAAGCTATATCATTAGTGTATTTTAAGATAATCTCTAATTATAACTTGCTAACACATTTATACTAAAAACCAAGTGTGTGTGTGTGTGTACATTAACAAACCTCATACATACATACATACATACATACATATATGCATACATACATATATTTATTAGAATCAAATAAAACTTAAATTTTTCATTTGAACATTACTTATTATTTTTATCATATTTCTAAATTAAAATATTACTTATCCTACTTAGAACTAAATCTAATATTAACATTAAAAATTCTCTTAATATCAAATTACATTTTTTCCAATTTCTTTTATCATCAGTTGTGGGCCTCTCCTCCACATAGATGCTTAATGTTTTGCGGACAAGTTCTAAGATGGGAAACTTCACCAAATTTGTCACAGTGAGAAACAAGTGGGAAACAAATATGATGCATTAGATATGTACTATTTACAATCAATGGCTAGGAAAAATGGAGACTATAAGTATACATGCACTCAGATACAATGTGTTAGATATGTACTCTTTACAAAAAAAAATATTGTTTTTCCTTTTCTCTCTTTCCAATTATTCTCCCCGTTTCCAATGGCAAGGCCACTATGTCGCCACTTCTATCTGCGAAGAACCAACAAATGCAAATTCCAATCCACAACATTCAGGTTGTCTCAAATCCAAAAAGAAAAACATATGATTCAGACCAAAGATTTGTTTCAAATCTCCCTCGACCTCGTATAACATCGTCGCACAATGCTACACAAATCTACGCTTGAGCAATCTCGTGGTGGCCGCCAATGGTGATGTCGTGGTGGTGTTGATGCGCTTGTTCATACCACCGTTGCGGGTTCGATTAGGCGATGAAGGTTCCACGGAAGAGTGTGACACACGGTAACATCGTGGAGGAAGGAGTGTGACAGCTCTCCAACAACAACGACGATGAAGGCATGATCGGGGAAGGAGAGACGGTAGCGAAGGGAATGACTAAAAAAGAGGAAAATATTGCAATGGTGGTGGTGGCAATGAGGGAAGGGAGCGACAAAGAGGGAAAATGGTTCGGGTCAAGAGGAGAAGTGGTTGTTGGGGTCTAGTGAAGGGGAGACGATTTTTTTAATATTCGAGTGCATGTATCCCATTGTAGTCTTTCCTTATCTTAGTGTTAACCGTGAAATTTGTGCTTGTTTTTATTAACAAACATAATACTATAGGTATATTCGAGAAAGGAGACAGTTCTTCCTTTGGAGGTCTTTTATCCTCCTGGTAGGCCTGTTTAACTTCTATCAATATCAAACATCAATCATTGGAACAAATTATAAACAAAAGAGGAATGAGTTTTGATAATATTAACTCCAATGATAATCTTAATATTATTTTGATAATAGTTCTAATAGAAATTTTGATAGTAATTCGATAATAATAAGAACCAGGGATTGGAATAATAAAAGTTTTGAGAAGAAATATAGATTAGAAAAAGTAAAATTTGGAGAGTAAATGAAGATTGAAAAAAGTAAAAGGGTTTAGAGGAAAATAAAAAATTAAAATTGAAATGTTGGTTGAAAACATTGTCTTAACCCGTCAATCCGTAAATGTCGCATGGACTTATGCGTGTCACATGGACTTAAGAGGATATAAGGATGTTACATGTTCTAACCCTTATTACAATAGTACAAATTAGTATTTATAAATAATAATTTCTAACTACTCATAACTTCCAAGTAACTTCCGGTTGTCATCTTTACCATCGATGGTTTTTGTCTTGGATCTTCACCTTTGATAACTTGTATCTTCAATCTTCATCGTTGATATCTTTTAGTGTTTTAATGTTTTTTAAATCTTCATTTCTTCCATCAATATACAATTAGCCAAAAAACTATATTTTAACACTTAGTCAAAATAGTTTATTAAGACATCATTTTTCAATACTTCGTCCAACATCATTTTTCAATAATAAAAAAATGTCAATGTTAACACTAAGCCATTGATTTAGAGAGTTGATATTTAACATAACATATTTTGTTCCCCATCATGGGGGATTTGGTAAAGTTTCCGCCTTTGAAATCGTTATGTTTAGATAACGAAGACGACGACTGTGTAGTTTGTTTTTTTGTTGTTTATTATTCTACCGTAAATAAATAAAACACCTTGTTGTCATGTATCCCTATTCTAATTTTCTTGAAATAGAATCACGGAATGAAAAATGTTACAGTAATAAATACTCTCAGATATATTCTTTGAGCAATCTTTTGAATCTTTATTATTAATTGCAATTGAATAAAATTGTAAAATGTTAGTATAATTTTTTTCATTATCTAATGAGTTTCATCGTAAATTTATAATTTTTAATAAATTTTAATTTATATTAAAAATATGTCAAGAAAATGTGTGTTTTTTTTTCTTACGGTAAAATGTGTGGTGTGTGCTTGTTTTATTTTATCAATTGTTATTTTTTTCGGTGGTGATCCATTATTCATTTTGATTTTTGTGGCACTCAGTCTCAGAGCGTATAATTAATCGTGGACCACCAAGGACAACCGTCCCGTGCTTGGGAGTCTGATGCACGTGCATGCATGTGAAGGTTTCTTATTTAGATGATAAGATTTATATTTTTTATCTAATATAATTTATTTTATCTCCAATAATTAATTAAGATTTAAATTCTGAATTTTTTTAAGAAATATAAATCAATATCACTTATGATTCGTGGTTGATCACGCCAGCATTATTAATTACTACTTAATTTATCAATTTATCGACCATGTGATTGTCATTTGATAATAGATATATTTTTTTATTATTATTTGACAAAATAATGTTTGTTCCTTAATCCAACAAAACAATTGCGACTACATGAATAAATAATCAAGAAAATATATTAAGAAATGATCCTATGTTTAACAAAATTACTTAAAAAGTTAGTTGAAAGTTAGAAGAAAACTAACTAAAAATCGAAAAAATTAATTAGTTATTTTTAACCATTGAAAGTTGAAAAGTTGGCGTATTAAATTAGAAGTACTCGATCAAATTAATTATTGTTGAAGTAGCTGAAAAATATAAAATGATAAAAAAATAATAAAATTATAATTTATTTTTTTTAAAAAAAGTAACAAGAAAAATAAATAAATATATTGAGGATAAAAGTAAAAAAAAATATAAAAAAAACTAAAAGATAGAATTAGCATTTTAAAAAATGTTATTTCTTGTTGTGTTTCAAAAAATGATACTTCTAATAGCATTTCAAAAAATAAAAAACTAAAACTTTATTTAAAAAAACTTGTTTATTGAACAATTAATTGAGTTTTTTAACTAATAAAAAAATTAAAAACTAACTAAAATAATTTTGTTTGTTCGTGTAACTTTAAAAAAATAGATAAAAATGTTCTCTAAAAATAAAATAGTTCTCCTCAACATGCTGGATTGTTTGTACAGTTAAATTGTATTGCGTGTACAAGTTATCAATGCCCTTTTAAAATTCTTCAACACAGTTTTATAATTATGTAATAAGCAATTAACACTAATATATATAAATTTAGGTTTGATGCAAAATAACTGTAAAAGAAGATAGTTATATTTCAAGACTTCCTTAAAAAAAACTAATTTTAAGACCAAAATTTTTCCATATTTATAGGACTATCAAACATATTAAATTTTAAAAAATCCCAAACATTATATGAAAATTAAATCAAGTACTTATTAAAATAAAAGATAATAGATATGTATAATCAATATGATAATAACTTATTAAAATGAGTTTTAAGTATGAGTATATTTGGATCGATGATTAGTCTAGTAGTTAACCTAAAAGATTGAAGGTTGTCGGAATACTTTAGGATCCCAAATGGGAGTTAAAAGTCCTAATTATGATGATTGAATAAAAAATGTAGATTTTTTGAGACTTTTAGGTTTCATTCATGGGTAAATAATTATCTTGGTCCCTAAATGTATAATTTGATTACAATTTTGTCTATGAAAGAAAGAAAATTCTGATTTAGTCCTTAGATGTGTAAAAAATGTTATAATTATGTCCTATTGTATAATTTAATGATAAATTGCTTCCCAAATTTTAAAAATTTAATGTCAATTTGATTCTATAACAATACAATTTAATGACAAAATAGTCTAACAAATTAAAATTTAACAACATGACATAATTGTCACACCTTTTACACATTTAAGAACTAAATTAAAAAAATTTGTTCTTTCATAAATTAAATTATTACTGATTTACATATTTAATTATTGACCAAAATAATCACTTTCCCTTTGGTTTATTGATAATTAAGGATGTTTTGACTCTTTGATGACTAATTTTGGTGATGGTGGCCAATGAAAGTATGAAGAATGAATGACTGTAAAATCTGACAATTTCATGGTTTGGCTGTACTGTCCAATCAAAACCGTTGGTGACGCAGCTAGATCACCGCTGGTGGTGCTACGAGCTAAATGGATTCGAACAAATAATCAAATATAAAGTGAGAATTCGAGTTAAGGTAAAGGTATAAAGTGAAAATTTAAGCCTAACCTTATTTTGATCTCGCTCCACTCCAATTTTTACGAGCACAAATTGGGCAGGTTTGTGATGAGTTGAGATAGCATATTGGCCAATTTTTATCTTTTTTATAATTAATAAAATAATAAATGGTCAATTCAATATTATATATATTAAAATATTTAAGTTATATATATATATATATATATATATATATATATATATATATAGTTTAGTTTATAATAATTAAAAAATATTTTATTAGCATTTTTTTTTACTACAACAAGCTTATATCATTTCATTAATAAGAAAAACATCAATAGTTCAATACAATGATGAGAAACATCAAAACATTATGGATTAGCATAGAACCTAGACGACGTCTTTGCAAGGACATGAACCATTTGGTTCGCCAAAATTCACATTTGAGTTACTAGTTAAACGAAGGTTATTATTACAAAAGTGAAACCAATTTCGAATCCATATATATTGGAGCACGACTGAAGCAAGTCACAAACATGTTTGCAATCAGTCTCGAAGGTGACGTTGTTGTCGCCCAACTCAATCGTCCTTTAAATTTCCTCTGCAGCAGGGATGTTTCCAGCTTTGAAAGAAGTTCTAGCACATACAAAGTGACCTCCAGAATCACAAATGGTAGCTCTCATGGATGCATCTACATTACACTTCAGAGCACCCTTAGTTGTTTTTTTTGGGTCATAGTATTGGTACGAAATAATTCTGTTAGAAGTGATAATTAATCTTCTCTGAACACCATAAACACACAATATATTTTTCTTCCAACAGAATTTACTTCATATTCAAGAATCAATCACGATTCAAATCATAGATCACTTGATTAAGGAACACAAATCAGTATCAGTTATATCAATTATTGGTGAGTTGTTTGTACCCTTGATTTAATCCATCTCAAAACTCGGTAGGGCATGCTCAGATGCAGTCAAGGATTGCTGCTATATTTTCCCAAACCTTTTCATTATGTATGAACCATATATAGACACCAAAGGGCAAGAATTAAGCTGAGTTGCTAGTTGTCATCTAATTTTTTTAGAGAAGAAAAAAATACAATCATTGATACTTTCATAAATATTCCATACATTCAGAGCTTTGGGACAGCTGAGAAATATGTGCCAGGCGGACTCCAAGTCAATTCCACACATAGAACAGGTAATAGGACATTGAACTCCCTTATAAGTGTGTTCTCGTTAGAAACAAAAATTAATTTATTAAATTATAAGATTTCGGTCAAATTTAATATCAAAATAATTAAAAAGTATAAAATAACATTTAAAAAATATAATAATAAATTTGAATAAATATTTTAAAAATAAAAAATTTAAAGTTACTAAAATAATGTTAGAAGTTACTTAAAACAATTATTTAACAATCAATCATACTAATTTTTCAACTAATAAAAAAACTATAAACTAAAACAATTTTTCCCACTATAACTAAATGCCAAAGAAAGATGATGGTTTTGTGTGGAACATCCAGAGACATATAAGATTTCATTGCGTGATAGTAGGGCGACTTGAGTGAGTATCTTCCATTCCCAGTGAAAGTCCAGATTAGCCTATGTTCATCGCCAACAACACTACATTTTATTAGCTGGTCACATAAAAGTAATTTACTTTAATAATTTTTAATTTTTTTATATTTTAAAAAAGTGAATGGAGTATGACCCAATCAAGAACTAAGCTAAATTAGTCTGATGATCAACTAAAAAATGACGGTTCAATAGATGGCTCACAAATACTTAGCTCGATTCTCTTCTTCTCATTCTTTCCCTAAAAATTCGTGATTTGTCAATGAAAAAACATTTCTCTTGCCCATTTGTTCAATAATTAAGTTTTCATAGTTTTTTTATTGGAAATATTAAAAAGATAAAAACAGGGCAACGAAGGTGTGCTTTGGCGCATCACAGGATTTTGATGACAATGGGACAACAGAGGAGGCAATTATTTTAACTTTTTTGGTGTAGTTTGAGTAGCTTCGATCATGTGATATAAATAAAACTTTTTGAAGCTCTTTCTTTTTCTTAAGATTGAATGTGTTTAACTGTTTAAGAATACACTTCATAATAAATTAGAATATCAATCCTATATATATATATATATATATAAAGAATATCAATCAACTTAATTTTGTAAATTTGAATGTTCCTAAGAAGATATAAATAAAAATTACTTCGGGAAAGAGTGGGTTGCTCATAGTAGTTATACTTAACTTGAGCAAAAGTATCTCCCATAAAAAATGCTTATTGCCAATAAATAAAATTTCAAAGGTAAAAATACTTTCAAAGAAAATTCTTAAAAGATTCATATTTAATACGGTCTTCAAAATTCTTTATTTGTTTTCTAGTAAAAAAACCGTGACACAAAAAGCAAGAAATCTTCTTTCATTTCAATGTGAGCTGAATTCCGAAACTATGCTTATTAACAACGAATTAAAAGAAATATATTTGATAAAACTAACTAAAAAATAATTAGAAGCTAAAAATTAAAAATTGTTAAGTTAGCTTACCAAGTGTTGGATAAAACTATCATGTTCAAATAACTGAAAAATATAAAATAATAAAAAAGAATATATTTATATGATATTTTTATATAAATTCCAACTTTATTTTATAGATAAAAATATCTTTTGTGATGTTATAATTTTAATTTTTTTAATTAGTTTTAAATTCTTGTAAATTTTCTTTATAGATAAATTATTTTCATTATATTTTTAGTTTTAATTATTATATTTTTCATATTAAGTATTCTACTATTAATCTCATATTATTTCTTAAAATATTTTTAATCAAGTTTAAAATAAAGTAAAAAAATACACTTAAATAATCATTATATTTTTATTATGTTAATAACCATAAAAAATAATCTAATATAAAATTATTTTAAAAAATAGAATATGAGAGATTCATTATTTAATGCAAAAAGGAATACAATAAAAAATAAACAATTAATTGATTAAAAATAAAAAATAGTTTTACCGAGAGTGAGCAAGAAGTTGGAGAAAAAAAATAGTGATGAGAACGGTGATACCTTAGACGTATACGAATGAGTAGTGAAAATAAATAAACAATAAAATAATGTTTGATCTAATAGTAAGATTATATAAAAAAAATCTAACAATAAGAAAATTTAATAAATAAGAATAATAAATAAATAAAATATAAAAAAATTAAAAGTTAATATTTAAAAAAATATTATTTCAATTAAAATTTTAAAAATACTAAAAGAAATATTTATCAAACAATTAAATAAATTTTTTAGTTAATAAAAAAATTAAAAACTAACTAAAATAACTTGTGGAACAAAATCAATATTAATGATTTGAGTATATGTTTAGGATAATTTTTTTGTTGAAGGCTAATAAGGTGAGATATTGATATTTATATTATGATCATTTTCAACAAATATTTTTCTATATACATTTTTTATTACTCATGTTTAAGAAATAAGATAAAAATAATATACATAAATTATCTTTGTTTTTTCACCAACTAATACTTTTAGTTTTTCTCTAACTTTCACTTTATATCACATTATATTATATCTATATTTTTTTAGGTGTTGGATAACATAAGGTATTTATTAATATGAATGCATTAAGTTATATTATTGATATATTTTAAGAGAATTTCTAATTATAATTTGTTGATGGACCTGTACTAAAAATATTAAATAAGTATGTTTATATTATATATATATATATATATATATATATATATAATCATATTTGAAAATGTTTTTGTAGAGAACGGAATAAATATTAGATGGAAACAATCATTAATATCTGAATGATTTTGGATGAGTTTTTTCAAACTTGCTTCTGTGTACAATATTATTAATATTCCCTCTCAAATGGTGTATCAACTAATTTTACCCATTCTTAAGTACTAGTAGTCACTTAATCGGGATAATGTTCTCAACTCTTTAATTAGGAATCACAATTAAATTTAGACTCAATAAATATTTATAAAACTAAAGTAAAAAAATATTTATAATTTTTTTCATAATAAATAAGGTATTTATCTCTTAAATAAGTTTGAAATTTTGATATAAGTAATTATTTGAAAATATGACTACAAATATGAATATTATATTATTCAACTCTATTAAAAACCTCATAGTATATTTATTACTAAAATTTGACAAGTTTTTAAATATTTTAATTAAGTTAAATTGTATTTGTAATGTTTTAAAGAGTTTAATATCTATGTACTTGTAATCATAAATTATTTTTTAAATTATTTTAAGATAATTATTTTAAAAGTCAATAAATTTATCATACATAATAAATTATAAATTATGATTGGATGACTGTGTAAAATTTTTTATATTGTCATTACATAACTTTTTTTCTATTTTAAATAATAATTACATTGTTTTTCAATTAAATTATATATTTTAATTTTATTTAATTTAATTTTATTGATTTTTCATAATTAATATTATTATTATAATAAGTAATAACATTCTTGTTATTAGTTTGTCAAACAAATACATATTAGAAAACCATTTCTAAATTAACTAAAATGTTGATTATGAGTCTAAAATCCAAGTCCTTTTTTTTACAGTCGAAATCCAATTAGCTAACATATACAAATATGAATGTTGTAATTTTTATCCATATAAATATAGATTTAGATGGAATATTATTTTAAAACAGGAGTATATAATAATGAATATTATAAGGCATTATATAAAACTCTCTATTATTATCCATACTTTTAATCCATCATTGAAAAACTGATCCATTTCTTAAAAAAACTTTTATTTATCCTTACATTATAAATTTGAATTCTCATTTCCAAATAAAAATATTTTTAGAAACTACTTTTAAATGAGATTGTTAAGGTAATTTTGATTGAGAGAACTTTTAGATTTTATTCTTAAAAAAATATATTTTAATGAGTTATTTTGACTTTTATTGAGTTAATGTTTCATCTTAATCTTAAATATTGAAGAATTTATTTTTAATTTTTTATACTTATTAAATATATTTCTTAATTTTAATTTTAAATTTAATTTGGTTTAAATAGCCAATTCTTTTTCTCAAACTACTATCCTTTTTTTTTTTTTATCTTATTTGTAAATTTGATTTTCTTAACTACCTCTACCTATATGTTTGTTTGAGTGTATCATTCATCTTTATTTCTAAATCGAAATACAAATTTTGGAAAGAATTTTCAATAATTAAAAATAATATTGTTTCACAATGTAAATTTTTTTTATCCAAATCAAAAATATAATTTATATATGTTAAAAATATTTATTTAATAATAATCTTAATTTTAATATTTATTTATTATAATTTTTATTAAATAAAAGAAGAATGTTAGACACACTATGAGTCCATGACACATTTTTTCCAATACTTTCTCTACTATTGAATTATATTTATTTGAAATTACCAATTTTTATGGATCATATTTGTAAATAAAAAATTGTTAAATAAAAATTTAAATTTACCTAAAAGAGTGATTTTTAATAAATTTTAACCAACTAACAATAAAAGAGTGTTAGAAATAAACACTTTACTGTTTTAACCTAATAGTGATTTCTAACACTTTCTTTAATGCTATAAATACTTACAAATTTATCCTTAAACTTTATTTTGTTTGCAAATAAACACCATAAACTTTAATTTTATTTCAATTTATCCTTAAAATTTACCATTTTTGCACATAAACATCTTAATTTGCCCATTTTAAACTTTATCCATTTTTGAAAGCAGTCATATATAAAATTCGGGCCCAAATTACTTATAAAGAAGAAAACTCAATCATTTTTCTATTAATTTTAAGTCCCAATCCTTTATTAGTTTTATTTTTATAGATAATTTTCCAAACATTAACATGTAATAAAATTTTGAATTAAAAAATCAAATAAAAGACTTTTTAATTGCTTTTATTATTTTCTTTTTTATAATTCATTATTATTATATTTTAATATATAATAAAAGAAGAAAATATTAATGAATGAATATCATATAAGGTAAATAATTTAATTCTAATTTGATAGAAATAACCATTTGTAAAAAATGATAAATTTTATGAATCAATTAAAATGCATTTTTTCTGAGTAATTAGAGTGCATTTATGATATTTGTAGATAAAATATAAGGATCAATTGGGACAACAATAAAATATAAGGTGCCTATTTATAAAAGAGATAAGGTTTAATAAGGTTGAGTACTTTTTTTCCCATAAAAAAATAATAAACGAGGTTTTTAGTTTTGTTCATTACTTGAAAAAAATTGTTTGATTATTTAATAAACGAGGTTTTTTTTTGTTGTAATTTTTAACATTTTTTTAGATGTGTATTTTAAACATTAATTTTTACTTTCTAGTTCCTTATATTTATTTCTTTTTTATCCTTATATATTTATTAGATTTCTTATTTAATTTTTTCTATTTAAGGTTTTAATATTTTTATCTTCTTTTATAGTTTTGATTTTTTTTTCATTTTTAGTTACTTCTACATATAATTTTACCAAATAATTATAATTAAATAAGATGATTTTTGACTTTTAATTGTTTTCTCACTTAATTTTATCAAATATAACAAAATTTGTGGAAGGATTTAGACCCATCATTTCACAAATAAATAAAACAATTAAATCGTCCGACCCAATTTCTCCTCCCCGCCTCCAAGATCAAAAAGGGGATTTTATTTATTTATTAAGTAAATATATATTTTGGTACTAAAATTTGAGATATTTAATATTTCCTTAGTCAATAATGTGCATGGATTTTTTTAAAAACATACTATGAGTCAAATATCAAAATATTATTCAGTAAAATATGAATGACAACAAATTTAATTTGTTTCACTAAAACTTTTAATATAATACTTGAATTGATAATTTTTTATATTTATAAAAATATTAAAATTAATTTTATCAAATTTTATAATTAATATGAATTGATTATAACAGTTCGTACCACTTTACAGAACACTCAAACAAGAAAAAGCATGAAAAACATATACAGCAAACAAGAAAAAAAAACAACCTCAAAAAGTTGACAGCAACCGAAACACAGTATAAAAAAGGTTTATAAATATTATTTTATTTAGTTTTGATTCTTTATTCTTGATTAATTTTAATTTTTTAAAATAATTTTTATTTCCATCTAATTGTAATAATAGTAATATAATATAATACATTTTAGTCATATCAAAATAATTATTCTTTTTGATTAAATACATGATACATTATAATAACTAAGTACAGACACAAATCATTCTGAAAATCTTTAAATTGTACAGAAATTAAAACTAATATTATTTTTTAAACAGCCAAGATCACATTAAATCAAAATATTTATGAAAATTAAGAGCATATTTTGCTAATAAAAAAATTTGGGAAGGATGACACTACCCCGTGCCTAGCCCCAACTCATTTCCCCTTTCAGAATATGCACTAAAAAAGAAGCATTAAAACTTTGGGAATACGAGAACAAGAAACTAGGTGAGGTTGGGTTTCTTTTAGAGGGAACACATAACCATTAAGATAAGGAACTGCACTTTATTATTATTTATTTATTTGGTTTAGCTTTGCTTGTGAAGTTGGCTTCGTTTTCTGCAATTCCCACTCCACAAAGCCACACCCTTCATCACCCCCCAGAAACTAACACAAAAGCAAAAAAAGAAAAAAAAAAGGAGAAAAATTATAACAACACATTATTTTTATTAATATTGTTGTAATTATTGTTACAGTTTTCATTTGTCTTGTCCCTTTATTTTTCGATTGGATCTGAGGCTCTTCAGAGTTGCAGAAAGGCACACCAAAGTTGCTTCACTTTCTTGGAGTGTGGTTTCTCCTTGCTCCAAGCAACCACACACACACACACTCAACTTGTGGAATCCATAGCCATGGAAGAAGGTTTCTCGCTCTGCAATTTCATTGCCATTTTTATGCTTTGATCAGGTATGCATGTTCTTTTTTTTTTTTGTTTGTTTATTTTATTTATTTATTTATTTCTTTGCTCTACACTTACCCTTTTGCTGCCTTTCTTTATGGGGTGGCTTTTAATTACTGTTCCTGTAGTGTAATCAAAGAAAAAGCTGAAGGGTGGCTTCTAAAGAATAAAAAAACAAAACTTCAACTTGGTTGCTGTTACAAGCTGATGCATTTTTGGAATCAAAAGCATAGGGGGTGTTGGTTTTGTCAAGTTATGGTTTTGTTTAGTGGTGTTAATTAGAAGGGAACTGAATTTCCTGGTGAATCTGTGAAAGACTGAAACTTTGATATCTGAAAGCCTTTGTGAGTTTCCTTGATGTTTTTCTTTCATTTGGGTTAAAAGACTGACTTTGATTTTTTGATGCTTTGGGTTTGAGTTCATCGTTTTCTTTCTAATTGTTTCTGTTCAGTTGGGTGGTTTTCTGGTGATTGTATCTAAGATAGGTCTCTTGCAAAGTTTTTTAAGTTTTTTCTTTATTCTGGCTGTTTGAATTTCATTATGGATCATTTTAATTTTATTATTTCAACCTGTATAATTTTGTTGTTATTTTATTTTATTTTTTGTAGTAAGAAAAATTGTAGAAGGGGATTTTGTAAGTGGTTGTTTTGTTTCTGTGCCTTTTGAATGAGTGCATCTCAGTAATTCAGTGTGTTGATTTGGATTTTGCAGCTCATCAAGGATTTCTTAATGGGGTCTCCTGTTAATGAAGTTGATTCTTTATCAGAGGTTCAGAATTTAGTTTCTGTGGTAGATCATGATCCTCCTTCGACATCTGGGATTCTCCGGTCTTCTCGGCCTCCATTAAGAGCACCAAGGAATTATGGGGCTTCCTCCAGTCAAAAGCATTCCTATCAGGAGGCTGACAATGTGGAACACGACAGAATGCCTAATATGGAGAATCAGTATTACGACGCTAACAGCAAGTCTGACAATGCAAGCCTCAATAAAGCTGTTGAAAGTTGTTTAGGAAAGAATATCTCCTCTATGGAAACAAAACTAAGCATCAAGCAACCATTAGATGCTTCCAAGAATTGTGACTCTGGTGGCGTGTTAGAATCTGACAATTGCAAATTAGGTTCATCAAAAGGAGTTGTTGATCCAACAAAGAGTTACTGTCAATCGGAGATTACTTTTTGTCCAAGTCCTCAGAATAGTTTCTATTCAGAAGCCAAGGAAAGTTTTGTCAATACTGGAGCCAGTGAATGTGTGAGTGTTGATAAGTCAGTTGAAAGTGGAGAAGTTACTAATTCCTGTGAATTTAATGAGAGCAGAAAGACCAGCATCTGTAGAGGGAGTACTGGAAGTGACGTTAGCGACGAGAGCAGCACTAGTAGTTTGAGCAGTACTTTGTATAAACCCCACAAGGCAAACGATATAAGATGGGAAGCGATTCAAGCCATCCGAGTCCGTGATGGGGTGTTGGAAATGAGACATTTCAGGTTGTTGAAGAAATTGGGATGTGGAGACATAGGAAGTGTATATCTAGCTGAGTTAAGTGGCACAAGGACTTGTTTTGCCATGAAAGTAATGAACAAAACCGAGCTGGCAAGTCGTAAGAAGCTTGTTAGGTCTCAGACAGAGAGAGAGATACTGCAGTCTTTAGATCATCCATTTCTACCCACTTTATATACACACTTTGAGACTGAGACATTCTCCTGCTTGGTGATGGAGTTTTGCCCTGGTGGGGACTTGCATGCACTAAGGCAAAGACAACCTGGGAAGTACTTTTCTGAGATTGCTGCCAGGTTAGCTATTAAATTTTTCCTTGTTCCTCCTCAATTTTATCTTCATACATGTAGAACATGCATGGACATTAGATAATTCTATATTCCTTGGATTCATGGACTCGGGTGTTCTGTGGAACCGGAAGGGAAACTGTATTATTTAAGGAAAGCTCTTTTTTTTTTCTGAGGATAAGGGAACCTGGCTGAGGTTTTCATTATATAAATGAAAATCTGGGCTGTCACATTGCACATCCTATCCATTGTGCCTCAAGACCATGATAAATTTGATGTTTTGTCATATGCCACTAATAGTCATTTGTCTATGATTTTCCAATCTCTGGCTCCCAGAAAATCCATATATAGCAAAACATAGACCAAGAATTCTAAGTAGCCAAGATATTCTTTTCTACTCCCTTTATTGTCTGAAAACCCTCTAGATTTTTCAACTACCTTTACGGATGTCTGCCAAATTTCATAAAACTATGATTGCTCGATTGCTCTACCTTTTTCTTTTTCTGTCTGCAAGTTTACTTTAGTTCATTACTTCCACCTTTTCCCACAATCACTACATTCTCAGTGAATTTTTTACACTTTGTTAGTTATATAGTGATCTTAGTCATCTTACAAATCTCCATTTTCTTGCCACTTCTCACTTCAACTCCTGTGAATGCGATGTGACTTGGCTCCCTTTCACGCACACTTTTTTAATGGCTTTTCTAAATGTTAACATGTTTTTCAATGTTATAAATATCAGTATTTGCATTTTTTTTATGCGAGTAACTAAGTCAACTGTTTAGGAGAACTGGTCTTATAAACTGTTCTTCTGTTTTTTTTGGGTCGAATGTTTTGAGAAGCGTTAAAGACAGTATAACTTAGTATGTTGCCATTTCATTAATCTGCACTATGCAGGTTTTATGTGGCAGAAGTTCTCCTTGCTTTGGAATACTTGCACATGCTTGGGGTGATCTACAGAGACCTTAAGCCGGAAAATGTGTTGGTGAGAGAAGATGGTCATATAATGCTATCAGATTTTGATCTCTCTCTAAGGTGTGCTGTCAGTCCAACTCTTGTGAAGTCATCAAACTCTAGCTTGGAGACAAAAAGCTCAGGATACTGCATTCAGCCTGCTTGCATTGAACCAACTTGTGTAATACAGCCAGCCTGCATTCAACCTTCGTGTTTCACACCGCGCTTTTTCTCCAGCAAATCCAAGAAAGAAAAAAAGTCAAAACCAAAGAATGATTTGCAGAATCAGGTGACCCCTCTCCCCGAGCTTATTGCTGAGCCCACGAATGCTCGTTCAATGTCCTTCGTGGGGACACACGAGTACCTGGCACCCGAAATCATCAAAGGCGAAGGGCATGGCAGTGCTGTAGACTGGTGGACATTTGGGATATTCCTATACGAGCTCTTGTTCGGCAGAACACCGTTCAAAGGTTCGGCTAACCGAGCAACGCTATTCAATGTTGTTGGCCAGCCCTTGAAATTTCCTGAATCCCCTACAGTCAGCTTTGCTGCCAGGGACTTGATCCGGGGCTTACTCGTGAAAGAGCCTCAGAATCGCCTCGCATATAGACGTGGGGCAACGGAAATAAAGCAACATCCATTCTTTCATAATGTTAACTGGGCACTGATCCGATGTGCAAATCCTCCAGAAGTTCCAAGACTGGCCATGAAGGCACTTGCAGCTGAAAAGGTGCCTGGTGTGAAGCCTTCTGGTAACTATTTAGATATTGATTTCTTTTGATCTTAATGTCTGTTTTCTCCTTTGAACTAATTTCCCATCTTTTATTTGTGTTGTTTGTCCATGATGGTTCTTTCTTTTGTATAAAATGATGCTACTCTTTCGTCTGCATTGATCAATGCTTGTAATTGTCCATGATAAACTGCTGTAAGAAACTCCAAAATGCATTAAATTGAGGAACAAAGTTTCTGGCCTCTTTTTTACTTCTATCACTTTAACAATTTTCGTTAAGCCCATTTCTCCAAAGTGAAAACACACACAAACACAAAAGGTGTCTCAAAATGAAAATGACATATAATCATATGAGAGAGAGTAGACACATGAATTATCTTATTTTCTTTAAAATTGAAAACTAAAATCGATTCCAGTGTTATAAATTTGAATACTTATTTTGGCTTTCTTTCAATTAATTTATGTTTTATACTCTCTCTCTCTCTCTCTCTCTCTCTATATATATATATATATATCTATATATATATATATATATATATATATATATATATATATATATATATATATATATTGCATAGTGATTTTGACACATTATAAAAGCGAGATAATTTTACAAATTTTCATATTTAAATTATTGTTATTATGAGTATGTTATTATTTTTAAATTTAAATCAAATTAAATGTTATTTTTATATGAATTTGATATTTTGATTTATTAAAAGAATATATTAATGCGATTTTAATTTATATAATTAAATAATTGTATACAAAAATATACTTAATTACTGTTTTAGTCCTTTAATTTGATTCTTGTTTTTTTAGTTCCTTAAATTTTAATTTATTTTTTAGTCCTTTAATTTGTTTCTTGTTTTTTTAGTTCCTTAAATTTTAATTTAGTTTTTAGTCCTTAATTTTTTAAAATTTTTCTTTTTAGTCATTCCCATGATAAATTGGCAATTTGTGACAATTTGTGGTAATTTTTAACTATCAGAATTTGATTTTTAATGAATTTATTATATGGGAGACTAAAAAGTACAGTTTTCAAAATTCAGGAAAAATAACAAATTTAAATGCCTGGGACTAAAAACAATAAAACACCAAATTAAAGGATTAAAACATATTTTTAAGCCTATAAAAATATTTACTCCCTACATTTGCAAGGATTAAAATGCTAGGTTATAATATAGAGATGGATTAATGGATTTATAGTAATCAGTGTTGATATCAGTTTACAAGTACACTTCTGAACCAAACCCACCATTTTAGTCAAAGAGAAGTTGCTGATATCAGTGATTAAATGGGCCACGGAATTTCTCCCAAGAATGTGGTGATACTTGCACGGTAAGTGTGTTTAAGATTCACAAGGTACGTGCCATATAGTATACGGACTAATTCATGTGCAGTACTTAAATATGAGAAAGTGATATATATATAATGTCTAAGATATGTTTCAATATTTTTTGTGTACCAAGGGAAGGGTTTGATCTTATGATTTTGACTTCACGAGTATGAGCCCAGTGGTAGCCCTCCACGAGAATCACTTTTCTTTAAACGTACGAAGTGAATAAGAGTGAATCTTCAAGAAATTCCAGAAAAAAAATTTAATATCTATCATTTTTTATGGGTAAATATTAATTTATTAGTTTTTGGAAGAAATGTTACGAAGAGTGGATATTCCGGAGAAAGATTTAACATCCACATAAAAACTAGTACAAAGAAATTCTTACTATACCAAAAATTATTAGCAGAAATAGTTGCGAAATTTGATACAAAAGAGTGCAACATATTTTGGAACATTTTATTAATTAATTTTAATTTTGATCTAGTTTATGTGCAAAATTATCAATTTATATCATTCACAATCCCAATATTAAAAAAGGCTCAATTATAAGAATAATTAATCTAACAAGTCAAACTTTTTAGGACAACATATAAAAATTCCTCTTCAAATATGTCATGTGCAGAAAACCTCACTTTAAACTCATAATTACGCCAATAATGTAATTTATTGAGCTCACCTAACACCCTATGGGCTCTATGCACATGCATAAAGGTGTTATTGATGAGCTTTAAAACAAATGAAGTTCTTAGTTAATTAAAGGAGTTATTCGCATTTAGTCCAACTTTCTAGACTAATAGTAACAATAACGCTTCAAAGATTATCTGTTAAATTGTTTATACGGAAGCATGAACATGAAATTGAAGGGTTGAAAGCAATGGCAAGGACCAAAGAGGGTCATGTGATTGTGAAGGAGCAACGGAATGAATGAAATGCATCAAGAAATAATAAGGGGGAGCCCAGAGCCACCGTTGATTTTAAGCAGACAAGAAAGAAAAAGAAAAGGCCCACTAAGAAATGAGAATATCCGGAAACGCATGGACCCATGTAAACTTGTAAGAGCATGCGTCATGAATCATATGCCTTGTCCCGGCGATAAGGACGCACATTCAATGCCTTGCCCTACGTAAAAAAGGTCGATCTAGATGCACGAATGTATTATTTATTTATTTCTTAATTTATGATGAATAAACAAATTGAATGACCCAAACCTAAAGGGTTGGTCGTATGGTGTCCCATCTATTAAGTTTACATGAGTAAAAATAATTTATTTAATGTGAGAGAATTCATGTTTAATTCTTAAATTGAATTTTTTTCTTAAACCAACAATTATAAATGATAAATATGTTTAGTTTTTAACCCATTGAGTTGACACATACCAATGGTCTCAAATCGAGTACCAAAAGTTTGGATGATCCCAAAAATGTTTAGGTAATAATGTGTTTAAATCACTTTATTTTTTTAATTATTTTACATAAGAAAATCCTTAATTACACAATTATTACCATAGGATAATATTTTTTTGACAGATTTATTCTTATTAAATAAGCTAAAACTTTGCTATATACTTATTTAGGTAAGATCATAATTCTTCCTGACTCAAATATAATCAAAATTAGGAAATTTTTATGTCAATTAAGAAAATTAGTTAATAAAAAAAATAAAAATCTCAACCATCAATTTTAAATCTGTTGAGTCATAATACGAATCTAAAATCTTAATAATTTTGATTAGATACAAATAATTATAAAATTTGAAAGTTACATCTTATATGCCATCAAATCATACAATGTACCTGTGTTTGATAAATTAGACAAAATAGAAGATGCAAAGATTTGATAAATATTTAAGATTGAATTAATGATTTGTATTTGAGATTTGTTTTGCAGAGAATGTTCGAATATTTTCTTATGATCTATCGTTGGACATGCATGTCCACTCGCATGTATGACTTAGAGACACTGCAAATGCATTTAGGCACACATTTGCCAAACCAAAATAAAACTCACACACTAAGTTAAAAACTCATGATAAGTATACAAAACAAAATTCATCATCTAACCTGTGCACAACATGTCATTGTCCTAGTCTGCGTTTAATATGTCTCAATGTAATTATTCATATAAATTGTAGAAGAAAGTAAATAGACCAGGGTCAATTAAGTTCAATAGCTAAGACATAAATCTTTTAAGTCTATAAAAGAGCTGAAGCAAATTCATCTTGTGCAAGCTACATAGCAACGTTAAAGATAGCGTATATGTACAAGCCAATTTAGCTCTATCTCTTGTTATGGTTTAGAATGCTTAACTTCACTCAAGCTTATACAAGGCTTAGACTTAGGAAGGACTAAATCAGGAAACTTCCAAGGTGTAGGAAAATAAGGAGTATAGTTACAAACAATAACTCCACTTGACATATCTCAAATTGATACAAACAATAGCTATACAAAACCTACCATGTACCTTCAATCCATCTAAACCAAAATCACCGTTAAATTCATTAAAAATTATAGGAAAATTGAAAAGGGATGAAACCAAATTCATTTGAAAGATAAGACATAATTCTAGAAGATCACAAATGGTTTAATCTAGTTCATTCTAGATTAGTACCAGTTTTTAACAACCAATTTATAAATCTTTTGAGTACTACGTACTTAGCTCCAATTCTCCTCATGTCACCCAGTATTTGAAAAACACGGTTTCATACCATTACTATACACTTAAGTAAGTAGATGAAAATAGGATTCTTGGACTCCAATTCACTACACACCTTCCATCCAACAGATTCATATCATACTCCACACTTAACTCATAGTAATTGCCTAGGCTCACATTTTCACTATCAACCATGTAACTATTTGTTGAACCACTATATTCAAAATTCATTTAAGCAAATCATCGGTTCAATAACCAGTGGTTACAACATGAGATGAGATTAAAGAAGGAATAGTTTCAGATATCACACCTGCCACATGTACAACACAATCCCAACATACATGCACATAACCAAGTTATATATTCCCTTCAAAATCAACAGTCTAATTAACAATGCACTAATCAACTAGTCACTTAAAAAAAATATAAGCAAACAAGTGGTATATTTGCTCCAGGTCATGTTTTCACACTGAGAGTTAATAGAGTGGTTGCGACTTTTAAACATCTATGAATTTAACAATCACTACAATTAACTTATCACGTAGTTTCTTGACCTTTGGTTTGTGGCTTGTAGAGTACCTCATAGCTACGTAGCCATCAGAGGATCTATTTTAAATCCCCCAAGGCATCCCTAACACACGGATAACAACAAAACATAGTCGCATCTCAATTCAAAGAATCAATCATATCATAACACATGCATAAACAAGCACAATACACAATCAAGTGATAGGAGCTATAAGTTGTCGGAAGCAAGGTGCTTCTGATCACTCTAATTACCTATACAGCGTAGGTTATCTCACACACCCCTTACCTCAAATGGTGAGGGGTCCACTGACTGTTATACGAAGTCCCTTCGAGTTCCTTGTGCGTTTTGCTCTCCAAACTTGCGAGCAACGTAAGTTTAATTTCACTCAGGTGTCCGACCAACGCATATGACCCCTTTTGGTTACTAGACTGTGAGAAAACCACTCTTATGCGATTCCAAGCTTCGATGGCCAACAACGACATTTTGATGAACCAAGGAAGTCTCGGTCTAGAGAAAGAGAAAGGGGAAACTTGCATGCATGAGGATGTCTAAAATAGGATTCAAGAGAGGCGAGGTTGGAGTCACTTACTAAAAAATAAGTTTTTAATATCTATTATTAAGAACAACGTCGTTTATTATTATTATCATGTTGAAACTAGCGACTTAAAATAAATTGAGGAAAATGTGGTTAATGATGAGGGAGATGAAGGGGTGAGAGACGTTGAGGGAAGAGGAAAGTGAAGTGCGGTGTGTTGGCTTTGGGAGAGAGGCTGTGTGGGTTTTGTGATTCGGAGGCATGGGGTGAAGCTTTTAGGTGTGCCGTCCATACTAGCAAATGAAAGAAAATTGCTTCCTTGTTGGATAGGTGGTGTGACCGTGTAGAGCAAGGAGAGTAATTAAGAATTAAAAGTGTAAGTGTACTTTAAGTTTAGTGAGAAAATGAGTAAAACATAGGTTAAGAAAATCAATAGTAATTATTAATTTAAAGTATCATTCTCTTAATGTAGTAAAATAGTTATAATTCTATTATTTAATTTAAGCTATTCAAAGATAAATAAAATTATAAATCATTGTTATGAAACAGTTGATATAATAATTATTACCTTATTACAACAATCTTTTAAATATATACCTGAGGAGCAAGAATACTTGGTGATAGAAGCTTGGTAAGATCCCTGGTTTTGATGATAATATAGGGGTCCCTAGTCTTCCTGGTGGTTGAAACAGTCATGGAACCCTCAACCTGTGCATTGTCACAATCGAAGGCGAATTTAGGGTTTTGGATTGAAACTAGAGGAGGAAAAAGAGAATGAGTAACAGAGTAAGGTAGTTACGAGGTTGAGTTCGCAAGCAACAACGAATTCCTTGAGAGTGGAGAAGGAGCTCACTTCGAGCATGCACCAGTAGTCCCATGGTTTCTTCATAAGTGAAGTAAAACTATAAAAAGTAAATTAGTGACTTTTTTTTTAAAAAATTCATCTTAACTATCAATTAATTTTAATTAAATGGTTATTATTTATTTAGATTGAGATTTTGTAATTTTTTTATAAATTAAGGAAATCCATTTCCATGGTTCGAATTAAAAGCTCCCCAACGCTGACTAATTCAATCAAGCTGCCTCATTAGTCTAATGATATAATAATTAATGTAGCATAACTTCAATCACTCCTTATAACTAATATAATAATAATAATAATAATAATATAAAAGTAAAAAATTAAGTCAACTACTTTTTGATTTTGAGAGATTAATAATTAATGTAACAAGAAACAGAACATGTCACGTTCAATATCACGCAAGTCTAAACACTAGGCGCATTGCGCACCCTCTCCGCTCCCATAATATCTGACGAATCACCGCCAAAAGGTGTGTTAAGTGTGAATCCCTTTCCCTCTCTACTCTTCACTTTCCATTTCCATTTTTTTCTGGTTTTCTTTCTCCATGGCCTCCGCCGCCGCCGTCGCCGCCGAAGACGACGCTGTCAACGGCTTCACTCGGTCGGAGATGTACTCGGAAAACCTCGCCGGCACTGTCGACGCCTACGACCGACACGTGTTCCTCTGCTACAAGAGCTACGTGTCCTGGCCGGCACGCATCGAGGCATCCGACGCCGATCCCTTCCCCAAGCGCGTCGCCGCCACCTTCAAAGCCCGCAAGAACGACTTGCCCCTCAAGGTTCCTTCCTTCCTTCGTTTTTTTTCCCATGAATGAATAGAATAGAATAGAGTTGAAAAAATGTTTCTATGTTTGGTTACGATTTTTCGCTACGATCTGAGGTTGACTTGGGTGTTTGATTTTGCAGACGAAAATCACGGTGTGCGAGGCGCGCGAGGAGGCTGGCTTCGCCGACGGTGACGTGTTGATTTTCCCCGACATGATCAAATACAGGTGAATTGGAGAATCTACTATTAGGGTTCGGTTATTATATATTGAACTGAAGCTGAACTTCGAATTTTTGTGTGGGTTATAGGGTTTAGTTTCGTGTGTTAGGTGAAGCTTAAGTTGAATTTAGCTGAACTTTAAGCTCGTGAGAGTTAAGTTGTCCGTCTCTTAAGTATGTTGCATGCAACGCAAGGAAGATTTTCTGAATTTAGAAACTTTGTGAATTGTATGTGGAACGTTAGAATTGTGTGGATTTTCGTGTTTGTGATCTAGTCAAAGGCAGTGGTGGAGCTAGGTCAACATGTTTCGGTTTGCAAATGGTTCAAAACGTTTAATATTATTCGTAGTTGTCAATAGTGCTAAGTGCCAACTACTAGTGCTATTGAGGAATTGCTGAGTGCTAGGAGCTTGTTACAAAAATTGAGTAGTGTTGCTGTTTGAAGTAACAACTAAAAACTACCATGGCTGCAATTGTGGGTAAAATCATGGTTGGATCAGGTTCTATTGGAGTGGGTAGTAGAAAACCTATTTTAACTATGAAGTGATGAAACAGTGTCCTTTAGGGCTCTTTTTTTTTTGGGGGGGGGGGGGGGGGGCAATTCTAGATTTTGCCCCTTTTGAATCACAATTGAAACCATATTTTTACTTTTTCAGTCAGTTGTGTGCATTCTGTTTATGGAGTAGCACCCATTGTTCTCCTTTTTGATGAATACCCAACCTACTCCAGCATCATTTACCAGAGTTTTCTGGCCAGTTGTGATAGTTTTTTATCATCCCCAACCTCTATTCTCCATAGTTTCTGGCCATCCCTGACCTCTGTGGCCATTTTAAGGCAAACTTGTCCCTGTTTCTGGCCACAACTGTGACCTTGTTCTGTTCTATCCCTTCTTTGTTCAATTGTTCTGTGTTTTAAGCCCACTAAAACAGGTCTTTTATCTCAAGGTTTGGTGCTCTCTTCTAAATTTTATACTTTATTTATTTATTTTTATCTCTAATTGGTAAGAATAGGGACCACTGGCCATCCCACTTCTATTTCAGTGTCTGGCGCTCTGCACTGCTATCTGGGACTAACAACTACAATATTAATATAATTAGTGTACTGTAGCTTTAATAACAAGTGTAGGAAAATATTTTGGCTACAGGGTGTATCCTAATGTAGTTTCACCGTGTGCTAATGATTTCCTTTGCTAGCATAAGGGAGTGTTAAGGTTTTATGCAACTTGAAGGGATTTGCAATGGTGTATCTCTGCAGGGGGATTTCTCCCCATTTTTCCTTTGTGCATAGGTGGAAATTCTGTACTTGCTTAAACAGGTAGTTAGTTGAAGTGACGAGATAATAAATTTGGTCTTTATTGATGAATGAGGGTTTTCTGGGTTTTATTTTATGTGTTTAGGTTTTTCTGTTGTTTTTTAGGCCCTTTTCTTTTGTTGTTTAATTTGAAGGGGTTTGGAGGAATCAAATGTTGATGGCTTTTTTGAAGATGTTTTGGTGAATGGTAAACCATGGACTGCTGGAGTCCCGGAGGTGTTTAGTGGTTCACATGTGTATGTATGTGCTCATGGAAGTCGTGACGTGAGATGTGGTGTTTGTGGGCCAGTTCTCATCAAGAAGCTGCATGAGGAAATTGAGCTTCGAGGTTTGAAGGATCAGATATCTGTTACTGCTTGTTCTCATATTGGTGGGCATAAGTATGCTGGGAATGTAATCATATACAGCCCAAGAGCAGATGGAAAAATTATGGGTCACTGGTAAGATATCTGTGTGGCAAAGTTGAATCCTCTCATTTTTAAAGATTTAAGTACTAAGTTAATTGTAGCGCATAATAATTATTTACAGGTATGGCTATGTTACTCCTAATGATGTTCCTGATTTGTTGGACCAACATATTGCAAAGGGAGAGGTCATCCAACGACTTTTGAGGTTGGTATTTTTGTGGTTATGAATTTTGTGTCTTTTAATCAAATGTTAATTTGAAGGATATATTGTTTCTTATGACAACAATAAACATTTATAATGCGTTTCTTAAAATTTTTGAAGTATTCTACTGTTAGCTGCTGAACTATGTTGTAGATCGATCAAAAGAATCACTGTTTCGTTACACACACGTGTTCATGCATGAACAATTGATTTGAGGAGTGTCCAGGTAGTTAGTTAGAGACTGTGATGGGATTTTGCTATTGATATTTTGAGAATGTGAGTTTGGGCCTAACTCAATCCAAAAGCTAGCTCAAAGGGTGAGGGTTGCCCCCCACTTATATGCTCTATATTGACCTTATCTCTAGCCAATATAGAATTTGGATTTTTTCCAAGACACCCCCTCATGCCCAACACTTTTGGGCTTGGTGCTTGGATGCATGGTGGGTGACCCATTTAATGGATCTAGGATAGACTCTGATACCATCTTAGAATGTGGGTTTGGACCTAATTCAACTCCAAAAGCTAGCTCAAAGAGTGAGAGTTGTCCCCCACTTATATATTCTATATTGGCCTTATCTCTATCTAATATGGGACTTGGATTTTTTTCCAATAGATATTAATAACGTGAATGAAAGGAATACAAGTATGGCCTAAGCCCCAACTCTGAGAGCCCTCTATCTCAACTCCCACTCTAAATCAAATATTCCACACGTACATTATTCTCATTCTCTTCTATTTAGCAGATTCCCCTTTCTCTCTCTGTAACTACTTTCTCTTTTTATAACCATCTTCCCCTTAACTTCTAATTTCTGCCAACAGGCATGTTGGGCTTAAAAGTTTTGGGTCTCCGGGTATAAAATTGGAAAGGCCTACCTATTGTTGATTGCCGGATCCTGTCAGACTGCCTCACACTTATCACCAATTTTTGCTGTTGCCTTTGGATGATTATCAAATTTTGACTAGGTGTACATATTTGTTTCTCTTCTCATCTATCCATTATCCTGGTATAAACAAGTTCTATTGCTGAAATACTTGAGCTCATGCATCTCTAGTTTGATTGTGACCATTTTTTAATGTGAAATTATTGCTTCATGGATTTTCTTTTTCGTAAGATGAAATACAGCAATCATATGCCCCTGCATGTTATGGATATCATGTCCATCTATTCATTCTTATGGTTGTATTGACATCTGCTGTTTATTGTTGTCATACACACCTGTTACTGAATGGAGTACAGAGAAGGTGTTATCATGTAATGCCATGGTTTTTGGTGTTGTGCTGATGGAACCAATTGGGACCTTTCCTCTTGTTTACTGCGAATAATATTGGCATGTTACTCTCAGGGGGCGTTTGATTCATGGGTAGAATATTTTTTGTCTTGGGAATACAGGAGGGTGAAAAAATAATCCCGCGTTTGTTGTGAAGTAATAAAATAATCGTGGGTATATTTTTTACCTTGGTAAACAATAATCTCGCCTTCAGCCAATATTTAATCCCAATGGAGGAGGTAGAAAATATTTATTCCCATGGGACAAAAATCCCCATTGTGACTAAAAATACACATGTACCCTCTTCCTAGTCATTATCGTGCTCCCCTCTTAATGATCCCTTTATTTACTTTATCTAATTTTTGTCATTCTCAAATTTTTTGTCATGTGCCAATTTTTATTTACAGCCAATTTTCGTTCATTTTATTTTTGGCAGCGTATAAAATGGTCATGCTTGCAGTTGCAGCTAAGATATACCATAACCATATATTGCTACTTATTGAGTTAGTGTTTACTTCTTTGTTATGTGTTGGGTTGGGTTTGAGTGAAATTCCATTAATTATCATATTGACGTGTTGTGGTGGTGGACGTCTTGGCTGGGTAACAACACTTCGTTGGTTTTGGCTGTATCACTAACTATGTGATGAGATCATGATCAATTGTTCTTTGCATGCCTAATGTGGTGCGGATAGGTATATTTATATTTGGGTCATACTCTAATGAATTGTTAAAGGAGTAATGAGAGGGGTTTTGTCATAAGAACGTCGGATATACAACATTTTGAGAACAATTTGCTTGCCATTTGTTGGTCTTATAATAAAGTTGTTTGTTTTATGAAAAAAAATAGCATTATTGTAATAAGAATATTTTAGTAATTATAATATATATTCCTAGGAAAAAATAATTAACCAAACATGTCTTAATTATTCCTGGGAATATAAAAAATATTCCCAACTAATTTTATAGTTAACCAAACACATTTTTTATTAAATACCCGGGATAACATTCTCATATTTTATTCCAAGGAATAATATTTCTAGGACTAAAAAAGTTATCCGGGAAACAAATGTCCCCTAAGAAAAAGTTATGGCCAACATTTGATAAAGGTTCAAGAATTATGCATTATTAGTTCTCATGCTTGATATATATATATATATATATATATATATATATATATATATATATATATATATATATATATATTAATACAAGCCTACAATTCACATCTTTGTTATCCTTGTCTTCAAGTAAATTGGCATCTTCTCGAGTATATTTTTTAATATAATAAAAGCTGCAGTTGGATATCTTCTCATGAACTATAGTATATGCTGCTGAGTTACATTTCGGCCCTGCTATTAAGCTTATATAGGCGTCTATATCAGAATAATGCAGGTTCATTCTTTCATTTGTCATGTGCCTTCATTCTCGTCCATCTATCATAATGTTGCCTTATGTTTCGCTTCCTTTTGTAATGGTTCTGTCTGATGGATTTCGTTCCCTTTGTTATCTGCCCTTGCTTTACAATTCAAAGTAATCAAAGGAGAAAAATGTTTGGTTGTTTTATTAAGCAATATATCATCTTTGATACTGTTCAGTTGCTTCATGTGATCATTGCTTGTAATTTTTTTTCTTAAAGTAGGACATGTCAATAAACATTCAATGATAAATTGATGCTATATAAATCTCACGAGGTACATCCAAAAATCACAACATACCAGTAAGCTAAAACACGGGCCAGTTTGTGTTAGGATTGACAATCCTCCAAGATCAACATCAACTCTGGAAATTCTGTATTAACGATTAACATTTTCTTCCCTTATAATGGAGGGTTATTAGGTAAACTTAATCAAAATGTTACAGGGGCCAAATGGGGCCATCTGTTGCAGATGGCAAGGAAGCAGATGACCAGAAAGTTGCTAATGGGGAGGAGACTGGCAAGGTCAAGAAAAACAATCACGTTGAAAGCGACAATCTGAGCAGCAAAGAAAACGTGGGTGGTTGTTGCCAGGGTGTTAATGGAGTTTCTTGTTGCAGAAGTGCAAGTCTTGAGCAAAACAAGGAGATTGAAGAAACACCTGAAACACATAAGAAGGGGAGCAAAATCTGTTCGAATTGGCCTCAACTGCAGCAGCGTGATATTCGCACAGCTGTTGGTGTGCTTGGAGCTGTAGCAGTTGTTGTTGTGGCTTACAAACTGTACAGAAGGGCAGCGTAGGTTACTCTCTAAACCATGTTTTTTAGGTTGCTTGGAAGTTTATTACCCAATATTTTTTTTTGTCGAGGTTCAATAAATTTAAGAAACAATCACGAAAACTACTATTACCAAGTCATACATAGACACTTCCGCATGTTGCATGGAAGGATAGTTAAAGTCTAGCAACAGATGTAGTGATGAAAACTTTATCATCTTTTTTGAAGCTCACAGAATTATGATTATGCTGCTGAATGTTTAATTATGTTGTGTCTCTTTACTTACGTCACTGGTATTATATTAAGTATTTAATTTCAATGCATTGTCATGTAAAGAATTTTGTGAAACTAATTAGATAAAATTCTAAATATCACTTTTAAAAATACCTATTATAAAATTTAATGATTTTATATTACATGACTATCCAAGATTGATTGACAGGAATCGTAAGTATATTCTTATTATATTCTACTAATTAAAAGTTTGCTTAGATGGAAGCTCAAGCTACTATTATTTTGTAATTATTTTAATGTTATGTATACGACTTTTCTATGTTATGCATAGTTAAGGAGTGAAAAATACCGAATCTTAAAAAACATTAATGGTTTCGTCTATGAATTTCTCTTTTGGACTAAACAATATAGTTTTTTTTTGGATTAAAGAATTATATTTTTCTAACAAAATGCTTTATTTTTTATTCATTAACATAGAAAAATTCATTTATTTCATGAATTTTATTTAATAACAAAAATTAAATTGAAAAAGAATGAAATATATTATCCCCATTTCGTGTAGAGACATGTACTGATTGCAAAGATATATTGACTCATTAGTTTAGATTTTGAAAGTAATTAAGAGATGTTTGGTTTGAGTGTTTTCTGTTTTTGTTTTTACTGAAAACAGAAAATGGTGATGAAAATATGTTTGGTTGAATTTTTGAAAACATGTTCAGTAAAAATGAAAACAAAAAAACAACTAGAAAATGAAAACAATAAAATTTCGTTTTCAGTGTTTTGAGTTGAAAACAAGAATCTCATTTTAGGTAAAATGAAAATACGATATTTTCAAAATTTTAATCTTTTAAAAATAAAAATAATTTTTAAAAAATGAAAACAGAAAATAAAAATGCAAATTAAACACATACTTATATATTGGAATCTATAAAGTGAGAACTTATAGTCATAGAAATACATGTTTTCTAATAATCACAAACTTTTAATTTTATCCAAATTCACAATTCTCATTGTTTCACTATGTATGTCCCGTTATACATATTGTTTAATTAGTTCACATTTGTTGAGACATTCAGTTAGATCAATTCAAAGATGGATAGATTTGTTAGGTTTAGTGATAGTCATCACAATTTATACAGCAACATAACATAGTGCACCATTTTTGTCAACACATATCTTCCTTTTTGTTAATGATTTATTTATTTGAATTGTGAGAAATTTGTGCAATGTCAAAAAAGAAAAGGGTATCACGCATTGCATATATTTGCTCTATGTTTAGATAGCAATAGACATTTACCAATATGATTTAGAAATAAATATACTTTTATAAGGATGGCGATATAAGCTTTCATGGGAATGAAGATAGTTAATTTTTAAATATTAAAAAGCCTTGATACACGCATACGAAATTTAAAGGAAATCTTCTATACAACTAACAATATTTTCTAAAATTTACCATCTAGTATAGTGACTTGTGAGTCGTATGATTTCTACTTATGATATGAATATTGGTAATATTTAAAAGAATAAAAATAATATTTAAAATGATCGAACTATTGATTTTAACGACAATAAATTAATAAGTAAACCCTTTGACTTTTAACTGTACAGAAAGGAAATTGATGTATCAGAAAACCATTAAGTCTAAGATGTCGGCCTACAATAAGTTTTGTCCTACAAAGTGCTTTGTCCTACCACAAACATCGACCTAGGATGATCAAAAGTTTTTAATGCATAGAGATGTCATTCATTAATTGGTTCAAAAAGAGACAAAATGTTTAAAATATCAAGCCAGAAGCAGTTTTGAGCACCTCGATTGATAAATAAGAGCTATAAGACTTAACACATGGCATACTTTCAAGGATATCAATGCATCAATACAGAAAATGGAATACTCTACTTACTGCGTGTAGCCATTGCATAAAAAAGTATTTTTTTTTTCAGTTTGAACTTCATGTTCAAGCACAACAAAGTTTATTCAGTTTGTGTAATTGTTGTTAGTTAGCTTCGTTAGTTAGTAGTGGTTAGCTTGTTGAATTCATGTGTCAAATGAGCCTTGTGAACTAGAGGTATAAATAGGACTCTTAAATATTTTGTAAGAAATTTTTGATAAATTGATCGAAGATTAGCTTGTACTAATTGAGAAAGAATTAGTTTCTCTTTGGTTATTGTGTAAAATCTCAGATTTTTATTGTGTAGAATCTTACATTCTTATCAAAAAATTCTTATTTTTGTGTGAGAAATCCTCTTCAACTTATTAATAAATTGTGTTGTTGTTCTTCTCATTTCTTATCTCAATCTGTTTTTTCTTTTCTTCTCTTACATTTTCTTGAAATTTTCATCTATGAAATTTTATAACTAGTGCTGAATTTTGATATTCAAATGGGGTTTCATCATTAGAGAACAAAGGGAAAGTGGAATGGGTAATAAGGGGCATAAAGAAAAGGACCAATGGGAAATATTAAGTTGAGTTTACTTTACTCAACTAGTAAATAGAGTGTGAATTGATATATTAGTCTATAATTTACTAGAATGAAGTAATTAAAAAGAATAATTCTCAATTGGCTGACATTTTTTTGTTTTCTCAAGTGTGTATTATATATTTTTAAGGTATTAAATACATTTATTTTTTATTTATAAAATTATAAAAAAATTATTATAAGAAATTTGGTATTAAAATATACATTTTTTCATTTGCAAATATTTTGCTGGAGTTTCTCTCTAATGTCTAGGCACACATGTGACACGTTACTATGCTTGGATTTGAATTCATTCTCATTCTTAAATAATAAGATGTGGTCTTATAGAAAAGATAAAAATAGCATGTTTAATTTATTTTATAAGGACTTCATAATTGTTATAGGGTCCATAAATTACAAAAAAGTTTAGTGTGCTTTTTTCTCCTCACCAACAAATTTGTATTAAGTAAAAAGGCAATTCTGATCTGTTGTTATGCTTTATATGATCCAATATATTGTCATTCGGTTTTGGCAAGCGACAAGTGGTGTGAAAAGTATTGTGTGGCTTACTTAGAAAAACAATAAACACCACGCCAAGTATTCGCTGGCAAATTTTTTTATCGTTTTTCACTCTTAAAGGGTCCTGTCTTTCAATGTAGCATTAATAGTTGTAAAGGTGGAGGAACATAATAATCATTAACTAACGTAACCGATCAAGAAATCTAACTCAGTTTGATTGATTGAATAAAATATGAATAATATAAACCCTGTCATAATGTGTTCAATTCCTATAAATAAATAGAAAACTAACTTCACCAACATTAAACTATCTTCATACGAGATCTCTAACCAATCTTATGTACAGAGAATGTTGTCAATTCTACAGCACTAGCTCGCCCAAATGACTGATATTTCTTTGTAGTGAAGTCCTAAACAAAATAGTCACATAATTGATATAAAAATGTTAAGAGAAAAATGTGATGTGTTACATAGGAGCTTAAACCTAAGGTCTTGTTGTCAACATGAAAGATTATGTACTAAGTTTTGCAATCATTTCCTCTACCAATCTCAAAGTAGTCTCAGCCAATTCCTCCCCTTCAGCATCATCAATTTCTTCCATGATCCGTTCCACAACCTCATAGTTAATTTGTTTATTACTAGTTGAACTATAATTGGAGCAATCCCTCAGTAGCAGCAATAATTTCTTGGCCAAATTTTTGGCTCTCCAAGTTCCATCCACACTTAACTGAAGCAACCCTGGCATCACTCCCTCTCTCAATATCATTCCTCTAAATTTTTCTCTTGAGCTTTGGCAAAAAAGGAGGAGTGTCCCCACAGCATGCTCTTTGCTTTGAAGTGACCCATCTTCAATAGTCTCTACTAAGGTTCTAACTGCTCCCCCAATACTAGCAGCCTCACACAGTGCACTCTTTGATGAAGTCACAATGTGTTCTAGCAACCCAATTGCTTTCTCAACCAACGTGGATGATTTTTCTGATGTGTGGATAAGTTCAAGCAAGGAAATTATGACCCCAGAAGAGACAACAAAAGGTGTAATAATCTCCTGGCATGTTGAGAGGTTGTGGAGAGTGGCTAGTGTGTCAAGTTGGAACTGAGTGCTACTACTTGTGCTGTTGAGAAATTGAGCTAAGAGTTGGATGGCCCCAGAGGAAGCAATTGCTACCTTGTTTGAGTTGCAAGAGGAGATGGTTAGCAATGTAGCTATTGTCAATTCCGCCACCGTTTGGCTTTGGCAATGGAAGAGACTCAGCAACACTGGCAATGCTCCTGACTTGATGATCCTTGACTTGTTTCTGTACGTGAAATATTATGTGGACAAGTTTTTGTGTGAGATTTCAGCAACCTTTGAAGGAAACTTTCTTTGGGAATATGTGAAGTTGAAGGGATTTATATTCTCCCTTGTGTTTTTGTACATTACTTTATGGTAAAGTATCATGATGATAGAATGTACTACTAACAAATGGCAAGCATTGGACATATCCCTTGGTTCCATTAACAGAAAAACAATCATGGGAAGCTTAAAAAAAGGTTCAAACTTCATAATAACAATACCAGAAATACTAGCATGATACCTTCTAACACATTCTTTTAATTATATATTTTTTAACTGGTTAAAATTTATTAAAAATAAATTTTTTTAAGTCTCACATCTTAATTCGTGAATCTCAATCAGTATTTTATAATTTTTAATAAATTTTAACTCACAAGAACAGATGTATTAGAAAAAAGTGTATTATATTATTAACACTTTTTCTTACTCAAAAACAATGTTTGAATGGGTGATATACTATTTCAAAAAAAGTAAATTTCGATAATCAAATTCTTCTATTCTCTAAGCTCCTCTTAATCAAGTTTTTGGGTATAGACATACTATACCAAATGAACAAACAATCTAACAAAACTGAAGTGAAGAGAAATGAATGTTCAGGACTTTACATTTGATGTTATATTGGGGTACAATGAATAAAAAAGGTCTAACTTAATTGGTTGAGCAGAATGTTTGAGTGCTGTAAATCTCTTAGTGCTGTATTCAATTCTTACGGATAAAAAAATATGAGATAAATGAACTAACCTTTCACTTCCAAAGGCAAGGCTAAGTAGAGCACAGAGAGCAGCTTCAATGGCTTCATAGTTTTCATAATGAAGCATGGAAATTAGAGGTACCATGACTCCACTTTCCACCAAGTTGTGCCTCTGCTTTCTGCTGAGTTTCCTGAGTTCCACAGCTGCTTGAATCTGCATTTCTGTGTTACCATTCCAAAGGCTTTCCACAACCTCTTTCTCCATTGAAGCTCTCTCTGCAGTGTGCTTTAGTTTCTCTTCCTTATGCTTTGTGTCACTCACAGCAGCTCCACATTTTCTTTGTTAGGAAGTGGTAATTGTAGCCTTTGGGTTGGTTGCTTGAAGAAGTAACGTTACGCTTTTGCGGTTACCCCAATCCATTGTTTCAGCTACAAGCAACATACAATTCTTTTGGGTCAGCTTTTTTTTCTCTTTGGTGAACATTGGTATTAGAAAAATAAAAAAGGAATGTCAAAATTGTTTGGAGTGAATCTTTAACTTTCCTTACTCAGAAGCAAAATAGTATTGTATATTTAGATTAATAGGAGTAATTAATTTTATGGTGAGTTTTTTTTATTAATTAATCTTATCCAAGCATGCAATAAATATTCTATCGAACTTTTCTAGAGATTGTGTCTTTGCTTAGAAGAAGGGTTAACACTACATTACGTGGCATATTAAATTTTCTTTTCCATGAAGGTAAAAGGTATGTCAATAGGAGCAGAAATTATTAGTGATTTAGGGTTATCACATTATTTATTATTTTGATTAATAATTATATGATACGTAAACAATTAAAAATATATTAATTAAATTAAAGATATATTCATTAATTATCTAACAAAAATTAATTATGCTATCCCTTAATTTAAAAAATTTTAAGTAATTTAAAATATTAAGTTATTTAGGTGTCACATAATTATTAATGGAAATTATAAATGATATGATGATCTTATAATAATAATTTCTTATCATTAAAACCTTAAGAAAAATATAATTATTATTAGTCACCGTTACTAGTCATATGCACAACAACATTCATTATGCTTTCCTTGAATGACGACAAACACTTTTAGAGTTTTGACTTTGGTTATTAGAGCCACCAATAAAGAGCTTTTTATATATAAAAAAAGTAAATAAAGAGCTTAATAATCACAAGAGTAACCAGAATTATTTTTTTTAAAAAAGGGACATAGGCTAGCCAAAAATCTCTTGCAGTAGAAGAATTTTTGCAGTGGCCAGAATTTGTTGAAGGCCTTAATTATCGGTTAAGAGATATTTAAGAGAAGGCCGTTTAAGACAACCACATATTTTACTGCCCATGAAATTTTAAATTGATTATTTCCTATTTATAATATTTTACATATTATGTGATGATTTTTTTTATAATTGATAATATATTTATCAGTATGTACTATTCTCATATTGAAAAGAGACAAATTGAATTGTAAAAATAAACGTACAAAAGAAGTTGATTTTGCAAAGGGTAGAAGGAATCTCAAAGCAATGCATGTCATGAGATCAAAACCAGAACCATAAAACAAGTAATGGATGGATTAAAAATAAAATAAAATTTAATATATATATATTAACAAATTTCAAATGCATCGTACACGTATTTTTAAATTTAGATAAAATTAAAAACATAAAACACATTAATTATCAAATAATTAATAAAAATAAAATATAATAGAAAATAGTTTCATTGTCAAAATAAATATTTTATTATATAAAATTAAGGATGACAAATTTTATAGTTGATCGAGGATCATGAGCATTTGAGATTGAGAATGATAATGAGTCAAGACAACCATGGAATATCCATGTCATCCATTCAAATAAAGTGTGCTTTTATTATGAAAAATTTGAATGCTAGCTTGTCGAACTTTCTTTCTTCACCTATCCGTTGTTATTTCCTTGTAGTTATTTCGTTCGCAGTTAGGGAGCCAACAAGTATATTAAGATTTGAGATTGGACAAAAAATGAAAAAGGGAAGCACACAATTAAATAACTTTATTGTTGATGATCATTGGAACAAACACATCTTATAAAAAAGAAAAGAAAAGAAAAACCATTGGAGCCAACACATAATTCATTATAAGCTAGCAATTAATCATACTAGTTGCTGCCACCAAAACGAGCCTTAAGCTTCTTGACTTGGGCAATATCAAGAAATGTAGCTTGTGCAAGTATGTCAGAAGGTACATTGTTGGCAAATATATTATTGAATGAATGGATAGTAGGGTTTGAGCTACTGAAAGTGGCAAAACCAGTGGCTTTCTCATTACCAGAATTTGCTACAAAATGCAAATGTCCTGGTGGAATAACCATAAGATCTCCGGGTTTCAGCGTCTTCAGATAAGCAATCGAATTCATACCGGTGACGAATCCAGCAGTGATTTCACCTTCCACCAAGATGATTAGTTCAGTGGCATCAGGATGAGAATGCATTGGAAAAAACCCATCTTTTTCGAAAGCTACATGCGCTACAGAGATGTCAAGACCATTGAGGGCAGGGAATTCATTAACAAATGCAGTGCTAATTCCAGCTTTGATAGTAGGGAACTGTGAGGTGTTTGCAGGTTGAAGATTGAACACAAAGTTATCATCTGTAAGTGTTGTAGGTGGCAAGCAAGGATAGCCAGAAAGGCTATCTGGACCTTTAAGGTCTGCCACACAGAAATCATTCACATTGGAAGCATAGGAAGTGGATGAAAGAAGAGCGGAAAAGAAAAGAATGAGAACTTTATTCTTCATCATCATCTTGGATCAAGGTATTTAGAACATACGAGGGAATGTGGGATTAGGTAGATTTTATAGGGCTATTGTTACAAATTAAAGATTTGCAAATGCAAGTCCTTTAAGGTAAGAGTTATATTGTATTGAAGGTTGATTGACAAAATCTTGATACTTTTAGAAATTAATTATCAAAATGAATATTATCAAATTAATTTTTTGGATTGTGCACTCGAATTTTATTACGAGTAATTTTATAAAAAAATGATTGATCAAATTAATTAGGATACTTTTAGAAACTAGTAATCAAGATAAATATCACCAAATTAGGGTTGTTTTTTGACCGTTGACTCAAATTTTTTTGACAATTTAATCAGTCATTTATAATATTTATTATTTTCTCTTGATATACATTTAACATTTTTCCTTCACAATAGATATAATAATTAATTTTAGAAATAATTTAATTGATTCAAATGGTAAATACTGAATAGTATAACTTAAATAGAAAAAATATACAATTATAGAAAAATCAGTATAATAAAATCAGTATTTACTATATATATATGTGAATATTAAGTGTATATATATATATATATATATATATATATATATATATATATATATATATATATATATATATATATAAACTACACTAACATATATAAATTTAAAATATATATTTTATAAATTAATTTTTTAAACAATGACAAAATAATTACATTCTAATTTCTATTTTTATATATTGTTATAAAATATAATATTTAATAATATGGAATCATCATACTTATATATATATATATATATATATATATATATATATATATATATATATATATATATATATATATATATATATATATATATATATATCAAGCTTTTCATAAGAGACTTTTAATTTGATTTAATGATTTACATGATATGAAAGTACAATTTTCTTAATAAAATTAAAATAAGATTTAGAGATAGAATACTATTGTCTTTAATGTATTTGAATTTCAAAATTCATAAACAAAGACGTGAGACAGATCGGTTAACATTTATTTAGAGATAGAATACTACTGTCTCAATGATCCGTCTCTAATACTTTGTAAAGATCAAACGAACAAACCATCAAACATAAGTAAAGATATTTCCTTGCATGTTTATATAATTTTATTTTCCAAAACATAAGTAGAGATATTTTAGTTAATACTCATCAAATATATTTTAAATGTTTGATAAAATTGCAAAATTGGTCCCCCACTTTATTTCTAATTTTGGATTTGGCTCCCCTATAATTTAATTCACAAATTTGGTCCCCAGTTTTATAAATTCCTACAAAATTGGTCCTAGAAACTCGATTTGAACGTTGACCGTTAACCTTAGATGTTGACTGTCACGTGTCAATACCACGTGTCAACGTGTGAGTGATTTCATATAAAGACTTCATTTTTTTGTAGGTAAAATTACACTTTTGGTCTTCCAATTTTACTCCAATTTTAATTTTGGTCCCCCTATAATTTAATTCATACATTTAGTCCTCCAGTTTTATAAATCATTTTATAAATTATTCCTGCAAAATTGATCTTTTAAATAGTTTAACCACTGATGCTAGAGAATAAACCATTCTTATTCCTCCTTGTTCACTTTAGAGAATAAACCATAATTTTTTTTAGTAATCATATCATTAGTATAAAATATTTATTAATATTTGTAATGATTAATCTCTAAATGGAAATTTTTTAATTAGTTGCCTTCAGTAAAATTTCTTCTCACAATTTTTTTTTCATTTAGAAGGTTTGAAATTAGGCATTCTTTATGAAATTTAAGTTTAGACCAACATGTTGGTAAAACCATATATTTGTTATATTCTATTTTCTATCATTGGGCAACGTTGGACGAAGGTTGGCTTCAAACCTTTATTCATTCAAGAGGCCGGCCATTGGTCACTCAGGGGGCATTTGGATTCTTTCTTGTAGAGATGATTTGTTCTTTCAGCTTATTGATTCTCATCCTCAGATTATTACCTTCTCTGTTAGCAAGCTATATACAACAAGTTTGGTATTGTTCTGGGGTGTATGCTTCTCCTAACCTAGTAGCGAGAGCTTGATTATGGGATTTTTTGCTACTCTAAGAACTATGGTGAATGGGACCTGGTTGATTGCAGGTGACATGAACGAAATTATTCAACCCTCAAAGGTATCAAATGGGAGTTTCTTGTTGTCTAGATCTTTATTGTTCAATGATGCAGTAGATATTTGTAATTTTATTGATATGCCAGCTGTTGGTGACCTCTTCACTTGGAGAAAGAACACAACGAATGGAGGCCATGTTCGCAAATGTCTTCATAAATGCATGGCAGACATGGATTGGCGCATTAAGTTCCCTCATGCGTTGGTCGAATTATTAAATCATCGCTATTCTGACCATAATCCTCTCCTCATTAGCTGTCACAACACTTGTAGTTGTAAAAACATGTATTTTCATTTCCAGGTAGCATGGTTGTCGCATCCACAATATGCACAGGTGGTTACTCAAGATTCCATCAAATTTAATACTAATGTTTTTGGTAATATCTTTATAAAGAAGCGACAGATTGAAGGAAGGCTTAAGGGTATTCAGAAATAGCTGGACTTATGCTACTCGTCAGACTTTGTCCTTTTTGACAAAGATCTCCAAAAACAATACAACCAGATTCTATATCAGGAGAAGGTCTTGTGGTATCAACAATCACGAGAGAAGTGGATAAGGCTAGGGAATAAATTAAATACAATGTTCTTCCATACACTCAGGCGGTTATTAGAAGGTGTTGAAATTGCTACAAATTTCTAGAATATTCTTAAATATAATATGTATGAAAATAGTAGAATATCCTAGAACTATAGAATATGGTAGAACAATCTAGAACTATAATGTGTATGAATATGGTAGAATAATCTAGAACTATAAGTCTATGTATAAGATAGAAGAATCTAGAACTATCATGATACTAATCTATCATGAAAACTCTAGAAAGATCTAAAGTAATGTAGAAACATTCACCACCATTGAGAGGTTGATGACTTGAGCCTATAAATAGGCAATTGGTATGTTGTAATTGACAATCCAAGAAATCAATGACATAGCCTTCTTTCTAAAACAATTCTCTAAAACTATCAACTATCAACTATCAACTATCATCTAATCAACTACCAACAGTGGTATCAGAGCCACGTTCGGTCATACATTGGGCGTAGTTATATTACCTACCTACCATTCCAAAATCCTCCCAACTACTTCAAAAATTTCCTTTGTACTATTAACCCACTCTAATAATATTTTTTCTAAGCTATGGATAACACTACTCAATCGTCAACTATTTCTATCCCTATCTTCAATGGTGAAAATTATGATTTCTGGCGTGTTAAAATGGAAACATATTTTTCATCTCAAGATTTATGGGACATAGTAGAAGAAGGCTTCACCATTCCCCGAATACTTCAGCTTTTAATGCATCTCAAGAAAAAGAGTTGAAGAAAAATAAACAGAAAAATTCAAAGGCATTGTTCACCTTGCAACAAGCGGTGACTGATCCAATTTTCCCAAGAATTATGGGAGCTAAGACTGCCAAAGAAGTGTAGAACACATTGCAGGAGGAGTTTCAAGGAAGTGTTAAGGTACGTGCCGTTAAACTTCAATCTCTAAGAAGAGATTTTGAACTATTGAAGATGAAGAAGTCTGAGACAGTTAAAGATTACTATTCTAAAGTTAAAGAAATAGTTAATCAAATGAGAGCTTTTGGGGAAGATATTCTTGACAAGAAAATTGTTGAGAAAATTCTAATTACTATGCCCCAAAAGTTTGACCCAATCGTGACAACGATTGAGGAAACCAAAGATCTGTCCACTCTATCAGAGACAAAACTTGTGGGCTCTCTTGAAGCATATGAGCAAAGACTGTATATGCATAAAGAAGATACAATTGAAAATGCCTTCCAGTCAAAGTTTAAATTTCAGCCCCAAAACAAAGAAAATAGAGGAAAGAAAAATTATGGAGAAACTTCTAGAAGAAGAGAAGGCTCTAGGAATTTCCTTAAGAACAAAACAGATAAAAATCCTCCATGCAATATATGCAAAAGGCAAGGCCACGCAGAGAAAAATTGTTGGTTTCGTAATATGCCACAATGCAACCATTGCAAGAAGTTCGGGCACGTAGAGAAAAATTGTCGCAACAAAAATAGGCATCAAGCTAATATCGCAGAGGAGCATGATCAAGAACAATGTACGTTCTATGCCACTCAAGACTCAATAAAAGAAAAGGGAGGAAACTAGTACTTGGATAGTGGATGTAGCAATCACATGGCCAAGGATGAGACTATTTTCAAAAGTATTGATGAGTCTGTCAAAGTCAAAGTTCGACTGGGAAATGGAAGTGTGGTTGAATCAAAAGGCAAAGGCACTGTCATGGTGGAGACAGATAAAGGTACGCGACTCATCCATGATGTCTTACTAGTTCCCAGCCTAAAAGAAAATCTTCTAAGCATTGGCCAAATGATGGAGAGAGGCTACACACTTCATTTTGAAGGAGGTGTATGCAAAATCTTAGACAACAAAAATAAAAGGTCTGAGATAGCCCAAGTAAAGATGAATAAGAGCAATAGAAGCTTCCCTCTAAATTTAAAATATGCAACAAACATTGCCATGAAGGTACAAGTTGATGATTCATGGCTATGGCATCGAAGATTTGGCCACTTCAACTCACATGCCTTGAAGTTGTTACATGAGAAGAACATGATGAGAGATCTTCCAAGCATAAAGGAGAAAAATGAAGTGTGTGAAGGATGTCTTCTTGGTAAGCAACACCGATTTCCTTTCTCAACAAGTGGAGCATGGAGAGCGAAAGATCTATTGGAGTTGATACATACGGACGTTTGTGGACCAATGAGGACGCCATCACATGGGAACAACAGGTACTTCGTACTCTTCATTGATGACTTCTCTAGAATGACATGGGTATATTTTCTAAAAGAAAAATCAGAAGTCTTTGGAGTATTCGAAAAGTTCAAGGCCCTTGCTGAAAATCAAAGTGGAAAATGGATAAAAGTACTAAGAAGTGATCGCGGCAAAGAGTACACCTCTCGCGAGTTTGAAAGATTTTGTGAGGATGAAGGCATTTAGCGACAACTTACAGTCGCATATTCTCCTCAACAAAATGGAGTGTCCGAGAGAAAGAATCGCACAGTTATGGAGATGGCTAGATCGATGCTCAAGGAAAGGGACTACCTAACACATTCTGGGCTGAAGCAGTCTACACTGCTGTTTACATACTCAACAGATGTCCAACTAAGTTTGTAAAAGACAAGACTCCAATTGAAGCTTGGAACGGGAAGAAGCCATCAGCAAAGCACCTAAGGGTCTTTGGATCTATATGCTACATTCATATTCCAGACGTGAAAAGGCACAAGCTTGAAGACAAGACTATACGAGGTATCTTCCTTGGGTATAACAATATCTCTAAGGGCTACCGTGTCTACAACTTGCAAACTAAGAAACTCGTCATCAGTCGAGATGTTGAAGTTGATGAATATGCTTCATGGAATTGGGATGAAGAAAAAGTGGAGAAGAACGTTCTTATAGTCGCTCAACTACCTCAAGAAGAAGATGAGGAAGAAGACCCAGGTGAACCACCTTCACCTCCATCACAACAACAAGATCAAGAACTATCATCACCAGAGTCTACTCCAAGACGAGTAAGATCTTTGGTGGACATATATGAAACCTGTAACTTGGCCATACTTACCTGGAAGCTGTGAAGAAGCCTCAAAGCAGGAAGTATGGGTCAAGGCAATGGAAGAAGAGATACAGATGATCGAGAAAAGCAACACATGGGAGTTAGTAAATCGTTCCCATGGAAAAGATATCATTGGGGTTAAGTGGGTTTATAAGACAAAGCTCAACCCTGATGACACCATACAGAAACACAAGGCGAGGCTAGTAGCTAAGGGTTACTCACAGCAACCCGGAATTGACTACAATGAGACATTTGCACCAGTAGCTCGTCTTGATACCATAAGAGCTCTAATAGCTCTTGCGTCACAAAAAGGATGGAGTATCCATCAACTAGATGTCAAATCCGCCTTCCTTAACGGCCTACTTGAAGAAGAGATCTATGTGGAGCAACCACAAGGATTCGTGTCTGAAGGCAAAGAAAACAAAGTGTTAAGACTAAGAAAAGCACTCTACGGTTGAAGCAAGCACCTCGAGCATGGTATAGCAGAATCGATCAGTAATTCAAGGAATGAGGGATTCAGGAGGAGCAAGAGTGAGCCTACACTTTACATCAAGTCTCAAGGTCAGTACACTCTCTTACTCTCTCTATATGTAGATGATCTTATCTACACGGGAAATAATACTAAGATGATGATGGAGTTTAAAGAAGACATGATGAAGACCTTTGAGATGACCGACCTTGGTTTGATGAGTTACTTCCTCGGCATAGAGGTAAGTCAGAGAAATGAAGGGATATTCATCTCGCAAAAGAAATACACAGAAGGCTTACTTAAGAAATTCAAGATGTATGGTTGCAAACCTGTTGCTACTCCACTCATAACAAATGAGAAACTACAGAAGAATGATGGAGCACCAGAAGCTGATGCATCCAAATACCGAAGTCTAATTGGAAGCCTCCTATATTTGACAGCTACACGACCTGACATAATGTATGCTACAAGTCTTCTATCAAGATTCATGCAAAGCCCAAGTCAAATACACTTTGGAGCAGGAAAAAGAATTTTGAGGTATCTACAAGGAACAAAAGAGTTCGGTATATGGTATACTACCGAAACCAACTCAGAATTACTTGGCTACACCGACAGTGATTGGGCAGGTTTAGCAGATGACTTGAAGAGTACCTCTAGCTATGCTTTCTCACTAGGATCGGGAATGTTCTCTTGGGCGTCGAAGAAGCAAGCTACTGTAGCACAATCAACAGCAGAAGCAGAGTACGTGGCAGCTGTTGAAGCAACGAGTCAAGCTATATGGCTTCGTAGGATACTTGAAGACATGGGAGAAAAACAAGATAAGCCTACTAAAATCAACTGCGACAACAAATCAGCAATTGCAATGGCGAAGAATCCAGTTCATCACAACAGAACAAAACACATAGCAATCAAGTATCACTTTATCAGAGAAGCTAAAGCAACTAAAGAGATCAAACTCGACTACTGCAGAACAGAAGATCAAATTGCAGACATATTCATGAAGGCTTTGCCAAGACCAAGATTTGAAGAATTACGAGCTATGCTCGGAGTCACAGAAATTTGCATCAAGGAGGAGTGTTGAAATTGCTACAAATTTCTAGAATATTCTTAAATATAATATGTATGAAAATAGTAGAATATCCTAGAACTATAGAATATGGTAGAACAATCTAGAACTATAATGTGTATGAATATGGTAGAACAATCTAGAACTATAAGTCTATGTATAAGATAGAAGAATCTAGAACTATCATGATACTAATCTATCATGAAAACTCTAGAAAGACCTAAAGTAATGTAGAAACATTCACCACCATTGAGAGGTTGGTGACTTGAGCCTATAAATAGGCAATTGGTATGTTGTAATTGATCAATCCAAGAAATCAATGACATAGCCTTCTTTCTAAAATAATTCTCTAAAACTATCAACTATCAACTATCATCTAATCAACTACCAACAGAAGGGGAAGGAATATGATCACTGGTTTACAGATTGATGACATATGGACCACTGATGAGGATACTATCATGAGAGAGGCCACTAGCTATTTCAAAAGGGTGTTTCAGGACATTTAGAGAAAGTCAAGTAGATTAGCAGCATTCTGGGATGCCAGCATACCAAAAAGATGGATAAATATATGGGGTTCCGCATTCTTTCTAGTAGAGTCAAGAATGAAGACTTCCCTTATATTTTGAACCACTTGCACTCGAGATTAGTAGGGTGGAAAGAAAAAACTTTGAGCTGGTTTGGACGTGTTACTTTGCTTAAGTTAGTCTTAAACTTAATCCCCATATATTCCATGAAAAAATTTTGGATTCCTCATGGGATATGTGATGCAATTGATAGAATCTCAAGAAGCTTTATTTGGGGTAACGACCATCATCATTGGGTGGGGTGAGACATAATAACTCAGCCTTTGAAGAAAGGGGGACTGGGAGTCATTAAAGCAAAAGAAATGAATATGACTCTCTTAGGGAAACATGTGTGGTCTCTGCATGTTGCATGATCAACATAAGCCTTGGGTTTGGATGTTAACACACAAGTACTTGAAGGAGGATAATGTTTTTTAAAACAAAGGAGTATAAAGGTTGCTCCTAACCATATACCTCAATTATAAAGGCGGCTTACATCTAGGGGTGGAAATAGGCTAGGCCAGATCAGGCTTTGAAAGGCCTGAGCCTAGCCTACGATGAATCTTTGAGGCTTGAGTCTGGCCTATAGCCTATCAAAGACTTTTATTTTGGCTCGGTCTGGCCTTTTTAAAAGTCTGGTCTGGCTGATAGTCTTTTTAAAAGCCTTATTCACAATAAATATTTAATATTTTATACAGTAGGAACGTAATAAAAAAGTTAAAAATAAAAAAGAAAAGTCAATCAAAATAATGAGGAATATAAAAGGACACATGACTCACACCTAAATTGTAATTAAAGTCCTTGATTATAGGAATAAAAGTTATGGGGCAGTAATGTGTAATCAAAGTCTGATAGTTTCAAAAAAATAATTAATTGTATCCAAAAAATAATATTATATATTGGTGCCCAAAAAATAATATATATATATATATATATAGGCCGACCGGCTTATAAGACTTTTTAATAAGTCTAAGTCTGGTCTATTTAATTTAATAGGCTTTTAAAAAAGTCTGAGCTTAACCTTTTAATTAAATAGATCAGTCTAGGCCAGACTTTGTGTAGGTCATGTCGTAGGTCCCTATAGGCTGGTCTGGCCTATTCCCACCCCTACTTACATCCTTGAACCTGGTTTCATATTCAAAGTTAGCAGAGGAGACACTTCTATTTCATATGACAGGTGAAGTTCGTTAGGACATGTATGTTTCATGATTAACTATGTCCATTATCAAGATTCTCACTTGAAGCTAAAAGACCTTTATGAGGATGGCCACTGGCAATGGGATTGGTTGGCAACAGTGTTACCTCAGGAGGTTAGGGAGGAGTTCATGTCACTCTATATGTGTCCTACTGTGAAGGACACTATTATTTGGGTTGTTTCCTTTAATGGTTGTTACACGGCTAAAACTTCTTACCAATGTCTCACTTCTCAAGCCCATGTATCCCTTGGTGGCTCTACAAGCAACCCTTGGATGTGGTCCATCAACATCCCTCATAATATAAAATTATTCTTTTGTCTACTAATTGTTTTGTTGCGGGCCGGGTGTCATGATCAAGAAGAGACAAATTCTTCATGTTCTCCACGATTGCCAAAAAGCTCAACATGTTTGGCATCTTCTTCATCATGCTCTACAAGTGGATTTTATGGAGCAAGACAGTACAACTTGGCTCCAATGTCATGTCACTGGCCCGAAAGGTTCGTTGTTTGCCATCACTTACTGGTTCATTTGGAGGTGTCACAATTCCTTCGTCTTCAATAGTGAAGACTGGTAAAATTTGCGTCTTTTTTCTCAAATTTTTTATATACTCGACATTGTTACGTGTCAACGACGCGTAGGTAATAGGTGTGAGAGTTTAATTCTGTTTTGGCTTTGTATATAAGAGAGAGTAACATAATTTTAAAATTCTGTTATAAGTGCTAGCCTAAGAGTGAAGGGTTGTTACTTTGTTTTGCTTGTATAAAAGGGCAATCATACATCTTAATAAAGTGTTGTTTTCATTCTATCATTTTCAGTCTCTAGTGCTATTCCTAGTGTGTGTGCAATTCTGTGCTTAGAAAACAGTGAGTGATACACGAGTGAATGTGTGAGGGAGTGAATTGCATCTCTTGCAATTAAGTGAGGAACAGTGTGTGTTCCAACAATTGGTATCTAGAGCATTGGTTTCGATAGAAGGGGCAAGAATCACTAAAGAAAGGTTCTTGGAGGAGTTCTTGAAAGAGTTCTTTGATGGCTGCAGTATTTGGCTCAATTCCTGCAAATCTACCAGTTCTCACAGGAAAGAACTATGAAAATTCTATTGATCATGTGGGGTTATTACATCCCTTCATACATAACTATTTGCGTTGGTTCTTGGCATTCCCTGGGTGTGCATCATATTATATGTGAAATGGATTCAAAACTCCCTTTGGAGCTTATCAATCTTGGAGTACATTCATGTCATCCATATACGCAACTCTCATTACAAAGATTCATTCCTTTAAGCAACAACAATGAAATATTCAATTCTCTCACACTTTTAGTGAAGGAAAAAGATAGCCGACTAGTTAGCAAAGTAAGGTGGCCAATCATCGCCCAGTTTTCCAGACTTGTGAGTTGTGACCAATGTCCGCTGCCATTAGTTTTCTTCTGCCTACTTC
>NC_038252.2:6948035-6948770 GCF_000004515.6 Glycine max | reverse complement strand
TAATTTTATTTTCCAAAACATAAGTATTATATTTTAGTTAATACTCATCAAATATATTTTAAATGTTTTTTTTCTCCCAAAAATTAAACCAAATTATAAAATTTTATAAAAAAATATATCCCTACATCCCTCTTCCACCATTTTCTTTCAACCAAACACTATATATGTTAGAGTAAATTAATTAGAAAGAGAAAAAAAAAAACAAAAAGAAAAAAGTAATAAATATGATATATAATGTGACTGATAAGTTGACCCGGTCAACGGTAAAAACAACTCAAATTTATTAATATATTTTAAAATAATCTCATTTTGATAATTAGTTTATAATAGTACCCCTACTTTGGTCAACCAGCCTTTAATACAATTACTTACCTTTAAATTTATATTCTCTTCCGGGTAAGCATTTCTCTAATGGATAAAAATATTCAAACTTCCCTTCTCATCTTTCTCTCTCTTTTTTTTCCTACTTTGAAAGTAATAAATGTAATACACATTAAATAAACACATTCTATTTGGATAATTAAAAAAAGGACATATCTAAAATATACTATGCCAATCTTCATGGTAACGTATAAAAGGTGTTTGGATAAAGATTATTTTTTCAAAATCAAATTCAGTCACTTTTACGCACACGACGCTAGCGCTTTCTCTCCTCTCTTAGTACACTAGTTCTCTCCGTAGCTCTCTCTCCCTCTCAGTCACTCTCACGCACCACACAAACGTTCGCTCACAAGT